>NW_010517363.1:0-5656 GCF_000687285.1 Phaethon lepturus
GTGAAACGGGGCGGCGGGGAGAGCATGGGGCCGGGAGACCTGGTGCAGAAGATCAGCATTAGCGCCGAGAGCACTCGGGGGAGCGAGAGGAACGACTCTGGCGCCGCGCTGGCGGGCTCTGAGAGAATCCCCCCCGGCAGCTGGAGGCAGAAGTGTGCGGCCTATGTGCTGGCGCTCAGACCTTGGAGTTTCAGTGCCTCCCTCACCCCTGTGGCCCTCGGCAGCGCTCTGGCATACCGGGCCGAGGGAGCGCTAGACCCAGGGCTGTTGGTGGGAAGCGCCGTGACCGTCCTGGCCGTGCACGGAGCCGGCAACTTGGTGAATACCTACTACGACTTTTCTAAAGGCATCGATCACAAGAAGAGTGATGACAGGACTTTGGTGGACCAGATTTTGGAGCCTCAGGACGTAGTCCGGTTTGGAGTCTTCCTTTATACGCTGGGCTGTATCTGTGCAGCTGGGCTCTACGCTGTCTCAACGCTCAAGCTGGAGCACCTGGCCCTGATTTACTTTGGAGGACTTTCCAGCTCTTTCCTTTATACTGGAGGTAAGCACAGTATCATGTTTGCTGTGAATTTGAATGTGAACATGACAGAATTAGTTCACTTGTCAAGAGTTTCTAGAAGATACAAGTGATCTCTGTAGGTAATGGCCACAAAAATATTTGGTTGTATTTCCTGAAGTACTGGTACATAAACTTGCATTCTTTGCCATTGATTGTTGTGGGAAGATGTGGGAAGAGGCACACTAAGTTCTTCAGTTAGGACGTGGTGTTGAGATATTGTTATTTACATATATGGCTTTAGATGCTCATCAGAACTATTACTGAAACTTCTAATGATGTGTATCTCTCATCCCTCAGCAGTATAGCTCACTGCATGTGTTCGTTTCCATTAGTGGAATGTGTCACTTGGTTTTGGAATATTTTGTTGTTATTCTTTAGATGGAGTTCCATTGTGAATGTAGAACAGTTTGTGTTTGCTTTTAATAAGAGGAGGATATTCTTATTGGCTTCTTGTGTTGGGTAGATACAAACTCGGTTTCAAACTGTCAAACTTTCAAACAGTTACGCTAGTTTCCGTGAAAGAACCTTGTCAGTTTTGTGTTTTGTTCTGACCATTTTATATATTTGTTTAGAATCAGGTTCTATTATGCATGATCACATTAAAGAGTACCTTATTTCTATAGATTTCTGCAGGAATAGGTACTTCTACATGTGAAGATGGGTATTAGAACTTGGCCATTAGTTTCTGTTATATTATTTGACTGGAGAAATTCAGAAGCTGTGTTTCCTTTATTATCGTTGGAAAAAAGAGAAAATATGCTTCTCAGCCATAGCTTCACGTGCGTTGGTCAGTTCACAATACTTCTGTGGGAAGGGCTGATCTGTTGTATTATCCATTCTCTTCTGTCATTTGAGTTGTTTGATGATGCTTCATTTTATTCTTGTGTCTTGCCACAGGAATTGGATTTAAATATGTTGCACTTGGAGACGTGGTGATCCTGATCACCTTTGGGCCCCTGGCTGTCATGTTTGCCCATGCTGTGCAGGTTGGTTATCTGTCTGTCTCACCACTGCTCTACGCTATCCCACTGGCTCTCAGTACTGAGGCCATCCTGCACAGCAACAACACACGAGACATGGAGTCTGACCGGCAGGCGGGTATTGTCACCTTGGCTATCCTCATCGGCCCTACGTTCTCCTATATTCTCTACACCGTGCTGCTCTTCTTGCCCTACCTGATTTTCTGTGTGCTGGCCACACGTTATACCATCAGCATGGCATTGCCACTACTCACCATCCCGATGGCATTTTCACTGGAGAGGCAGTTTCGGAGTCAGAGCTTCAACAAAATTCCTCAGCGGACAGCCAAACTCAATCTCCTCTTGGGGCTTTTCTATGTTTTTGGTATTACGCTAGCACCGGCTGGTGCTCTGCCCAAACTGTAACAAGAGCTGTAGAATCGGGCCTCACCATTCAGTATTAATGCTGATCAACTGTGGATGATGTGGGTAGATTGACCCATTACGGACAGTGGGAAGAATGGAGAGACCATCTTGAGCTGTTGGTTGTCTGTGAATTTTGTAATTTCTGGTCTTGGTTAGCTTGTACAACAGACTTTTTAAAAGTTATTTGTCTGTTCTTTGGAAAGGGTGAACTGTGCAGCTTTGCTTCAGGGGAGCAGGGCGATGCGAGGACAAGGAAATGTTTAAAGATCCTCATGTTTCTGCCACTGAATTCTTTGTCTGTCAACTCAATGAAAGTAAGATTGAGCCTCAAATACAAACTCTCTGTTCCCTTCACAAACACAGTGGTTGCTCTTATGACTCCTTTTCTTACCATGGTCAAGGCATCCAGTGGCTCCTGTGTGGTAAACAGAAAACACTGCCAAATGTTAGCATCACAACGATGTAGGTGCTATTACTTCACTCCCTTGTGAGCATAGTTCATCTTCATCTGTTGTATGTTTTAATTTTTATTGGTTTTTTTTCCTAGACAAATTTTGAGCTTGTATTTCCAAGCCCCCTGAAATGTGCTAGACACTAATTCATTAACTGGTGTTTCTGTTTGGTCCTTATAGCTTAGAAATTTCAAAGTTATATATCTCTGTGGGATGTTGGTGCTAAAATGGAGCATGAATAGCCCACTGCACAAACCTTAAGCCAAAACCAGTGAATTATATTCTGCTACAAAAGCTGAAGCTGTAAATAAAAATCATGCAACTGAAAAGTCTTCAATGCATAGAAAAACACTTTTGCATTTGCTTAGAATTTACTCTCTGAAATGATAGTCTTGGAGTTAAGGAGGAGCCAGCAGACAGTGCCAGATTTCTCTGACTGGATATGGATTAATGGATACATGAGTGGAAGAACAAATTCTTAGTTAAAAAATCTTTTTTTTTCAGTTGTCATTCTCTGTTTATTTAGAGGCCTGGAGTATTATAGTCAAATGTCTTATAATAAGAAGCCCAAAAAGAAGCTCTGTTGAGCAAAAGAAAAAGATACAGGGTTAGAAAAAAGGAATCGGGATTATTGCATTGGTTCTGCGTAAAAATTAGGACTGGAAACGGGAAGAAACCATTTTTTTAATAAGAATTTTCCTAATAGAGTCCAGCGTTTGTGTGTCTGAATCACATTTAAATGTTGTTAGCTCTGAAGTGAAGTTCCCCACCTCTTTTCCCCTGCCTTACACCTTACAGCATTGTGTTGTTTTCTCCTGCAGATCTTGCCACTTGATATTCATGTGGCCTTTTTAAAAACTGATTGTTTCAGCAATTATGTAGCAGTGTGAAAAACATGCCAAACACAACTGGTGAAAAAGTGTGACTTCAGTTGAAAGATGAATTTGATTCATACCAAGTTAGCTCAGTGGCAACTGAATTCTCTTCTGTGTTGAAGAAAAAGTACTCATCTCCTGTATGCAGGATTTTGGTGAAAAGTTGGTTTACAGGAGTTGTGGAAAGCTTCAGAGGAATTAATGCAGGAGTTGAACTGAGCTGCTGGTGCCTGGAGCACAGCCTTACTTTTGAACCAAGTGGGAGCGTGCTAACCACTATATGAAGGGCTTTTAAACATGAGCAATAAAGTAGCAATAAACTAGCGTGGTATTACCCTGCATCTGTCATAGGTAAGTTATGCTCTTGTGTTCATCTGAAAGTGCGGAGTGTTGTATTAGTAGATTTTACTGACAGTAGTAAAGCTGAGTTGATGGTACAAGATTAAACGGTATAGCTATTTAAGTGACTGTTTCTATGGCTGCATGTTATCCAGTGTTACCCAGCTGTTGGTCTCCTGCTTTACAGCTGAGCTGTAGCCAAAGGGGAGGATTCTTTGCAGGTGTATTTTATGAGCCACAGTTTTACCTTTTATTAAAATTGAGCAAATGATCTCTCTAATCTGACTAGGCATAAGGCAAGAGGAGATGGTATTCAGCAACTGTGTGCTGCTTTCTACAGCAAAATAGTTGTTTAGATTGGAAACATGAGGAGAAAATGCAAAAATTCAGCTTAGCTGTATGGAGGGAGATATCCAGAAGGTTTTGGAAACTGTTTTCAATACAGATATGCACAACGCAGTGTCGACTGTTACTTCTATGTGGATCTACAGCATAAAGAAGAGCCTGGCTCTGAGCTCCACTTTTCTGCAAAGAAAAAGCTTTTCTGGGGATATGGACTGAGCTGGTGAATTTGTTAACCTTGCAACTGGGGATATGTGAGTTCATTAGGTTAACCCCAGCATGGCTTTGTTGCTACCCTTTGTAGCAGCTGTGTGCTTTATTTTATGATAGCTTGCTTTTGGATAGCTATCAGTTTAAAATAATGGATAGCTATGTTTTTCTGGTCCTTTAACATAAACTAGAGTACTCAAGCTAAATTCCTTAAAGTAACTAATACTTGGTTCATATCTTTGATAACTGTAATTGTAATGCTGGAAAGGTCTAGGATATGGTCATTGGTGGAGTAATGTATGTAACTCCAGTTGTATCTAGGCTACCCTTTACTGGCAGGGAAACCCCACCTGTGTAGGATATCTGCTTACTGCTTGTTGTGGTTTAACCTGGCAGGTAGCTGAAACAACTGCACAGCCATTCACTCACCCTCCTCCCCGCAGCAGGATGGGGGAGCGAATTGGAAAAAAAAAGGTAGACCTCATGATTTGAGATAAAGACAATTTAATAGGACAGGGGGAAAAAAGTAATAATAATGATAAAAGAAAATACAAAACAAAGTATGCACAGGACAGTTGCTCACCACTCGCTGAGCGATGCCCAGTTAGTTCCCGAGCCATGGTGCCTTTTTGGCCAACTCCCCCAGTTTATATACTGGGCATGACATGGTATGGTATGGAGTATGTCTGGGCATGACATGGTGTGGTATGGAATATCTCTTTGGCCAGCCCGGGTCAGCTGTCCTGGCTGTGTCCCCTCCCAGCTTCCCGTGCACCCTTCGCCTTCTCACTGGCAGACCAGCATGAGAAGCTGGACAGTCCTTGACTTAGCAACAACTAAAAACATCAGTATGTTATCAACCTTATTTTCACCTCAAATCCAAAACATAGCATTATACCAGCTATCAGGAAGAAAATCAACTTGTTCTCAGATGAAAACAGGACACTGCTGCAAAGGACCAGTGCTCTTTGTTACAGAGATGAAGGAAGAGCTCAGTAGTACATGTGTATGTTAGTGGAATGCTTTTCAAGGTGAGGGGGAATCAAAGAATTTTAATAGTAAGAATGAGATGAAAATTTGGAAATTCCTTACTAGCAGATTGGTTGCCTCCAGTCTGAAAAACAGTATCATTCCAGGTTCTTAAGGATATTAATAATAAACAACACGTTCTTCACCATGACTTTGAGGAAGTCATTTACCTTCTCTGTGTCTCAGAAGACAGCTAATTTTTGCCTACCTCACAGGGATGCTGAGCTGACATCATTGTCATAGACAGCTTTGAAAGTAAAAAGTGCTTTATCTCTGTGTGCTTTCCAAAAAGCATGTTAGTACTAGAACATGTCTTAGGTATGAACTAACCTAACAGGTGACTTAACCTAATGTAAGTAGACCAAAGTAATCACCACCTAGACATTGAATGGTAAGAAAGGTTCCTTTATTGGTTTGTTTTGTGATGAGGATGCTGGGGCTCTTTTCCTAACCCCCGCC
>NW_010517363.1:5687-10422 GCF_000687285.1 Phaethon lepturus
CTGTCCCATGCTCCTTTCCCTGAATATAAACTTTTAAAATTTCTTTCAGGTCTCTCTTGATGAGCTGTGTTGCAATGTGATGAGTCTACTCTGGTACATGAACTACATCTTTAGCCTGTCTGTTAATGTGTCCTAAAGCACCTCCTGGCTTTTCTTCTTATCCAATAAAGTGTCTGAATGTTATTCTGTTAATTATGCTGTGTTTTGATTATTTTATATCACTCCAGTTGTGTTTTTGCACATGTATTAGAGCATCTTCCTGGAAGGAGGAGGGTCTTTTCTGCTGTGTTTATAGTGTAAGTGCACAAAAGATCATACTTCTTTTTGGTAAGAGTCGTTTTATGAATCACATAGTCCTGTCCTTAATTTATCATCGGGTAGAAAGTTCAGAAGCAGTGATCATCTCGTACAATGGCAGACTTCAGAGTAGTTTCAGTATTTTCATCAATGAGCAGAATTTTCTTTGATGCAGTTTTTTGTGCCATGTACTGTTCAGCATTTGTAAGGAGGTTTCAGCTGAACTTTTAATCTTTTTAATAAAAATGGGCTTTTTCATCTTCACCTGTGTGGTCTGCCATTCTTCCACTGCCATGGTCTCTGCTCCTGACTTCGTAATGATTTTATTTGCTCCCTAGGACTGACAGCAGAACGCCTCCCCTGTTTGTGTCATAAATGAACTTAAAGGCTGGTTTGAAATTTTCCTGTCTTGGCCACTGGTGCAATCTACTATACAAATGAATGTACAGTTAGCTTAAGGAGACTGAGAAGTCTTATTTGTCTTACATGGTTTCTGGCTCTCTTTTTTTTCATACGTGGTTAAAGTGGTTTGAACAGTCCAGAGAAACCTCTTGGCTGTGCCACCTCTACTGCCTGTGATGCACATAGCTGAAAACAGATACAAAGAAGACTTGATACATGAGGGATTTGTGAAACATGATGATTTCTGTTTTTACTTCTAGATTAAAACTTGTCTGAGTAGGAGAGAATGAAAGAAGTTCCTGCAGTAAAGTTTAGTGACTATAAACCGTTGTGGAGTGACTAAACCACTATCTTACCATCACTGTCTGCTTGGAATTGATTTTCTGTTTGGGTTTGCAGGACATTTTATGATTCTAAGACAGATAGGCCTGGGAAATATTTTTTAGCCTTTCTGAGGTGCAGAGTGGGCCCCAGGGTCATAGTGTTTGGAGATAACTTCAGAGGATAAAATGCAGGATAGCATGGTATCCAGATGGATAACATGGGCTGTACTCAAAAATCCTTCCAAAGAAATATAACGCTCTTTTTCTGACTGCAGAAACCAGTCTGCTGAGTATCCTTTAGCAAGACAGCGTACTGGGTGTTTTGTTAATACTGTAATTGTTCTGCACTTGTTCTTAAAACACTCTCTAATGCTTTGTCCTGGTAGCAGGCGGAGTTGCTTAGTAGTCAGCTTAAACTTATTTTAAGGAAACTGGACCTCTAGGAAATGTTTAGAGTTTTGAAATTCATGCAGCATTGAACACCTTTTTGTCCAGTGCCTGTCTAGGTGGACGCTGTAATTTTAAGTGTCTGCAGATGGCAGCATTGCTCTTCCATCGTTCTGCAGCACCCTGTGGTACCTGTGCCCTAGGCTGAGGGATCCTCTGCCAGGCAGACACCAAGGGTCACTGCACGTGCTAGGATTGTCCTGATACTCTTGACCTTGTTCCACAGTCTGAAGAAACCTGATTCCTGGTGAGAAAAGTGGTGGACCATATTCTGGTATTGCTGCTCCTCTGCTGTTCTACGAGATCGATCCAGAATCCTAGCTCCACTTTTTACTGAGTGGCAAAATGTTTTATGCAGCAGAGGGTATCTGTCCTGTATTTATAGTTTTAGGGGTTACGCAGGCTCAGGTCCCTGCATTGGTCAGCACATTCTTCTTATTTGGGAGGATTTTTTTAATAGCTGTGACAGCTAGGAGTGTTTTTGTTTTTGTTTTTGTTTTTTCCCCCCTCCTCTACAGCCAGTGGATTGAAAACCTTCAGAGCAATGGAGAAAGGAGACTTTCCAAATACGTACTTAAAACAACCTCATTTTTTATCTCTACAGGGATTCATGTCAGCTGTGTTTGCAAGATTTTTTTTAGTGTTTGTCTGGTTGTACCTCATTTAGTCTCCTGTGGTGTAAGGGAACTTGGAAGGTAAATGGCTGCAGATGAATTTTTAATGTGCAAATTATGTCTTGACAGATGCTTCTGGCCCAGGCAAGTAATGGCAGAAACAGGCATTTGAAGAAAGCCAGTCAGCTCTATCTTGCATTTTTAAAGCCTTTTCTGATGGGTTAATAAGCTTATTCTGGTCAGATGTTGAGGGCTGAACTTTCAAAAGAGTGTGGGCAAGATGTGCATCATGGGTAGTGCACTTATGTGGGGAAAAAAATGCAGTGTCTGCACACTCTGAGATGTACTTCAGTCAATTGCTTTTAACGCTTACATCTTGAATCACTATTGGAAAATCTTAATACTTCTACAGTGTTTTTAGGAGCTTGGACTATATTTTCCCCATCTCTTGAGTGAGTAGACTGAGTCACTGCTGCTTAATCAAGGTCATGCTCCTTGGAGGAGAGTATATGAGAGTTTTCCTTTCCAGTCCAGTTATTACTAGGCCTTTTGCCTCACATATTGGTTTGTCTTTCAGGTCACAGATAGATTATTTTTATTTAAATCACCTTTGGTCGCTTTATTCTTGGAGTTTTGCATCTGCTGAATTATGTATTTAAGGAATGAAATGCTGCTCTGGCTTTTTAAAGCTGTTTTTCATTTTAAGTTGGAGCTAAATATCTAGCCAAGTTAAAATCTATAGCTCCTAGAGCTGCTAAAAAATTCGTAAGGTTCTACTAAAACTCAGCATGGCTGGCTTATTGCAGCTGTATGTCTAAAGGAAACAGGCCCGTTACTGGGTAGAATGCCTATGCTTTACCATCTGAAATAAGGTTTTTGCTCTTCTGTGTAACTTAGAGTAAGACCCAAAATGAACAACTTTATCAAGATTTCTTTTACATCTTCTTCTGACGATAACTCTTCATATTGTCAGTGCTTATCCTTTCTATACAGTTGCCTTTCTATACAGTTGCCTTTCTGTATAGTTAGATCACCAGAAAGCCCATGTTCTGATCCAGATGTTTCAGTGGCCACATGGATTTGTCTGAATGAGGAATACTTGAAGGACATAGTTCAGCCTTCCTTTGGCATCAGCTGAGAGAGTGCGACTTGCTTCAACATTCAAGTCTTCACTGATCTGCAGTTACCGACCAAGAGTATCTATTCCCTTGGAAGGAAACCTGTGCTTGGGCATCTGTCCAAGACTTCATGCGTGCACTGTCTCAGGAGCGAAGGTCACACACTGGAGTTCATAACCTCTATACACGAAGACCCAAATGCTTTTTAAAAACAACAAATCCAAACAAAACTATAAGCCCTGACTGTCCTCTGCTCACTTCTCGTCAGGCTGCCAAGGCCAGAGTGGTTTGAAGAATTAAAAATCTATGGCACCATTGTGCTGTTTTCTCAGGAAAACAACAAGGAGGAGAATCTGCTCATTAATCAGATGGCTCTGTCAATAATGAATCAAGATGAACGTGCTGGCTGAGAGATGTGTCACATAGGCAGCTTCCCAGGGAGCAATGAAAGCCGTGATAACCTTGCTAAAACACAGAACTGGCATGCTGCTTTAAGAGCTTGAAAGTGATGAAATCTCAGCAACAGAAGAGGTTAGGGTCTGCCTCCTACAGTCTAACTCTTGGTTGGCACCTTCCAGATGTCTTCTCCTAGGCTAGACTAGTACTGGGCAGCTCTGCTGGTCTGGCAGTGATTTTTAGGTGCTAATTGAGGTGGGGGATCCTGGCATCTGCTCTTTGTTCTAGTCTCACTGGGAAATGCTGAATATTTTTCTTACATCCAGCAATTTTAATGAAGGCTGGAGTCATCTTTCCTTCTCCTCTTTTAGGGTAGAATGGAAAGTTCTTTTAGGCAGATCGTTCAATTTGTGTGGGAAACAATGCCTTGTCACTGACTTAGCACAAAGACAATGCATGTTTTCAGGTGTCCCAGTAAGCCAAAAAAAGAAGGCCTGCTCCCTGAGTTGGCTGACTTACTAGCTGTAGAGGAATAAAACAAAAGCCTGTTCTATATAAGGGGCAAATTCAGGCAATTTGCATCTCATGCAGTGGTTGCAAATAACGCTGTGAAACTTCATCACACTGTGGGAAATACGCAGTTTCTCAGACTTTGAGCTAATGGAAAGAGCATCTAATAAACAATCTTCCCAGTCTTGTTAGCCATTGGGTAATGTTACCCCTTGTTACCAAGGGGTAACGAAATTACTTCAGGCAGATTATAAATTACTTTCTGTATGGCATAAGGCCACTCTGTGCCACAGTTGAGTCATATTTTAACCTGTGGCGGATAGCTCTACTACTGTATAAACCTTAGCTCCCATCAATATAGATAAAGGAGACGTTGGGAATAACATGTGAGATTCATGTGCTTTTTTTTTTTTTTGTGTGTGTGTGTGTGTGTTCTAGGGCTCAATATGGCCTTAAGAGTATACTTGGTGGTGTGCCATACCATTCTTCGTCTGGTCTTTCTTCTTCCTTAAATTAATTCTTAAGCAGAAGTTAATTAGCCATCCAGAAACACAAAGCTTCCTCCCCAGTGATGTGCTGTAGGCTTTCTGTAAAGTTCTTTTCTGCATTAATCCCCTGCAGCATTCCT
>NW_010517363.1:10453-13925 GCF_000687285.1 Phaethon lepturus
TTCAAACCTTTGCAGCTGAGGTTTCCACGAAAAGGTAGAACAACATTTGCACATGGATGGGGAGAGGAAGATTAAGGGGAAAGATAAAGAAGGGAGTTGGAGAGGAGAGTTATGTATTAATAAACTTCAGAAGCTGAAATCCTGTCTTTGTGCCAAAAAAATTTTCTTTTTTTTCCCCTTATTACCTCACAAGACTGGAATCACATGCTGTTCTGTGAGCAATAGCAGGTCAGCATGGCACACAGCGCTTCCCTGCCTCTGTCCTCCTTTCAGCAGTGATAGCCTGAATTCTAAAATCTGTATCCCAAATTACCTAGTTTTCAAGGTCATTGGATCCTAGAATTTTAACTTGTTCAAATGCAAGAGAAAGGATGAGCTACAGAAGCTGAACCTAAACTATTCCAGGTTTTTAGTGGTTCTATCAGTATCCCTGCATAAGAAGTGGATACACAGAAATTCAGGTGTTGTAGAGAAAAAAAAAATACTCTTATATGTGGGGAGTTTTAGCATTTTTATATAGTGCTGCTTCACGCAGAGATATTTAGCATTTTCACAAAGATGGGTGGTGTGACTCTTATGACTGAAGAGCCTGGGATTTGGAGAAGGGAGGTGACTTGCTCCAGGGTGTGAACTTTGCATGTTCCTTCTGAGATTACAAGTCCTATGTATTTGTCTGCTGGCCTACTCCTTGTCTTCTCCAGAACTATGTCCTGGGAAACTATTAAGCAGGAAATTAGTCTGTTCCCAGTGTATGTGTGTGGACAGGAGTCTCCAGTTTTGAACAGTGTTCATGGCTGGAAGCAGCCAGATCCTACATTCCTCTGTCCCTTTCTGCAGCCTCTGATCAGTAGATACATATGTGAGATACACCTATTGACAGAAGAGTACTGGGCTGAAGGCAGCAGCACCAAGGTGTTCCTGCTTGCTGTGAGTCAGGAAGGGTTGAAAGTGACACACATACCCATTGAGAGTTAACTCATCTCCAGATGGTGAAGAAATGTATCTAAGTAATTGAGGAGCCCTGAATGTCTCCTGAGGATTGAGACATAAAAAGAAGAATATCAATCTCTCTAGCAAGCTAACCCATAGGAGAAAAAAAAATATTGTTTTCTAGAGATCTGTGTGCTTTTTCTGTGTGGGAGAGAATGTGTGTTGCATTCTGACTTGTGTAAAAAGCATCTTACTGAGGAAAAGTTAAAGGGAAGAAATGTTTTCAGCATTTACTTCAGCAAGGCTTTGTACTTTCTAGAGAAAACTGAATTTAGTGTAGATTATTTTTCTTACACTCAGAACCTGACCATCCTAGTCACCACTCTTCTGCTAACAGTTTTTGGGGAAAAATTGAAATTCTGTGAGGCCCTGTCTGTGTATGGGGAAGGGACGGGGAACGGTTTGAGTCCCAGGAAGGTAGTGCAGTAGAAATGTCTGTCCTGCAGTGGGAATAGTGGAAACAGACTATTCAGTGTTCATCTGCCAAACAAGGGCTTTAACAATAAAACTGACCCAAATTGTCAGGCTATGGTGGTGCATATAGAAATACTGCATTTGGAAGTTGTGTAGCTTTGAACAGTTTGGCTGAAATAGTAGTATAAAGCATCTTGGGGATGGGACTGACATTGACGGAAAGGGCCACCATCAAATGGTGCCAATCCAGGTGTCAATGTTAGAAACTGGCTCCTGTGATGGGAGGGCGGTGCACAATAGGCATTTGTAAAATGTCAGTGGCCAAACACAGTCTGTGCCCCAGTTTTGTCCTTGATGTGAAACAGCTGTCTAAAAAGACTATAGTGTTCCAGCAGGTACTGCTTCCCCTTTACTGGGGTGACAGCCCACTTGGACAGAAAAGGATGCTTGAGTGCTGGGAGCTTTGAACTCTGCACATGATACCCATCTGTAAAAGATGCAGACAGCTGCATTATTCTGTGTCCTTGTGCTAAGAAATCAGTCTGGGGTCCTTGACCAGTTCAGGGACCAGCTAGAGAAGGGGTCATCAAAGCTGATGTGGGTGGGGACAGAAATAAAGGCATAAAGATGAAGGCAGTGCCTGGTGGAGCTCTAATGGTCTTATAATGCATTTCCAGAGCCCATTCCTGGCTGCAGTTTTACAGGTGGCAGCTGAATCAGAGATGGAAATGAAATAGTTTCATTATCAAGTCCTTACGCTTCAATTTGCTATAAATTGTTCCAGTCACTGCCAAGTGAGTGACAGTAGAGAGAGTCCCCTGGCTTGTTGCCTAGCCCATGAATATAATTTCAATCAATGCTCACTGTAGACATCCTGGATGGACAGAATAGCATGTATATGTGGTTGCAAGGCAGGACTGAAGTGAGCTGGAAGAGCTGTATGTGGGGAACCAAGACTGGAAATAGAATAGGGCTGAGGGGGTCTGCCAGAGCTTTGTATAGTCCTAGACTTGGAAGAGCTGTCTACAACTTGATGGGGTGTGTCAGGAGTGCTTCTGGTTATGGGGGAGCTGGCTAGCAGTAACCAGGTGTGCTCAGCCCCTGCCCCTGATGCCCTCTTAGCTCACTGCATCACCTAATGTTAGTCGCTGTGCTTTGTCCTGGAGCATGGCTCTGGCTGATGCTGCAGCTTGTCTTATTGCCTCACCGATTGGGATTCTGTGCTTGGTAGAGTTCAAGGTTGAGCTATAAAAATCTGTTCTAGTCTGAGATCTGCCATAAAACTAGTTACTTGTGAGTGGATGTATTTACCATGCTGCAGGGCGAAATGAGCTCAGCCATTAATAAAGGAGAAAGTCTTGGTTTCTGACAGACTTTTTGTTTGTTTTATTTTCAGTATGATCTTAAAAAGTCTCCATATTTTTCTCATGCAGGCTGTTGGAACACTTATTAGAAATTCTTTTAATCTAATGTAGCGCACACCATTGTGGTCTGCGGTGAATTGGAAAAAACACAGCAAAATGTCACCTGTGAGACAGCACAGGTGTGTGAGAGGATTCAGACAAGATCCCTGGCTTCTCAAAAGGTGTAGTTAACAACTTGCAAAATCATCTGTGTACAGTAAGCCTTACCCATATTAGCAAACCAGTGGGTTTGATTTATCTCTAGGAATCACAAGAGTTGAATTTTCTTTTTGCAATGCTCCTTGTGCTGCTGCAACTGTAGGTACCTGGAAGGTGACATCATTTTGTCTGATTGTCCATGATCTGTATTCCTCTTTTGACACCAGTCTTTGTCTAGTGTCTCATTCATAAATGAGCAGTTCCTTGAGGATGCTTTCTTTTACAGAGACACATTCCTTCTCCTTATTCATTGGTAGAGACCTTGCATGAAACATTTGGCGGTTGTTAGTAGCAGTAATACTACCAAGAAGACACCAGATATAATCTGGACCATAAACTTCATTAGCTTCTGTCAAGTGATCCTTACACTGATTTTTGTTCCTAATTTTTTTTTTTTTATTTAGGACTAGATTTAAGCCCATTGACATTGCCTGTATATTTCCTGC
>NW_010517363.1:13956-23048 GCF_000687285.1 Phaethon lepturus
ATAGTGTGTTTGACTTGCTCTCTGTTTTGTTCTGCATTTGTGAAGATGTTTTACATGAGCTACCTTGGCTCCACTGTATTTACAAGCTGCTCTGTGCTGCAGCCAAACACTTCACAGTCCTTGAGAGATTATTTTGTGATTTAATATGGGTTCTCTATAAAGAATAGAACAGTTTCCCATCCCCCATCCTTTTCTGCTGATGCTAATGCCATTCAGTGCCATAACCTTGAAAAAAGCTGACAGCACAGCAGCAATACTACCTGGACAACTTATCTTCTGAGTACTTTGTGGTGGGTTGCCAGATCTGGGCTGGAGGGGTATTTATCCATCTCTCTTTAGACAGGAGCAGGCTCTTGCATACAAGCTACCCAGCCAGCACCCTTTAGAGAATGGACTTTATCATCCTTTGTGTTTGTGGATGTTGTGAGCTGTTGTTTTACAGCAGCTGGGAGAAAGGCATATCCCACTCTCTGTTCCCGTGAGAAACACAAGACAAAAGCTGATCTATCAGAGCCTGACTTGCCTGTATCTGCAACATCTTTATTTTTTACCTGCTATGATGATTTGCAAATTGTTACCTGTCTCTTGCAGGCAAAGCCTGAGCCTGCACTGAATCATGTGATAAAAGACTCATTGGGCACCTTCTGTCCCAGCAGAGTAAACTGAGATCGTATCCTTTCAGGGATTAGGAATCCAATTATCTGGAGCAAGAGCCACCAGATTGAAATATCCCTTCTAATCTCTTACTGGTTAGTATTCCAAACCTGTACCATCTCCCTGCACTAGAAGTTTCCAAAGTCACCTAATAAAAAGATTAGAATTACCCTTAAATAGCTTTCATAAAGATTGTTATTACCTAGTGATAATTCCGTCTCTGAGCCTGTCCTGAGTACTTTCTGGATCCAGAGGAGCCAAAGAGAGCTGATGGCTTTAAAAGACTACATTTATTTACAGGCCCTCTAGGGTGAGGCAGAGAGCTTGTGGGACTGTGTGCTTCAAATGCCTAGGAGGAGACTTTCCTCTTTTCTCCCTGCTATTTCATGCTTGATTGATTTATGGACCTCACCACTGCATGGCAGGATTGAGAACTATCTACAAGAGCAAAACTGAAGACAAGGTTGCAGGTGCAGATAAAAGGCAGCTGCCTCATCATATGTGTATTAGTGAGTATCTGAATAAGCACTTGCCTCGCAAGGTTTAAAATGATTATTGGGTCAAGAAGAGGTTTGCTTCCACAGTTTAGCACAACAAAAGCATTCAGCACTCACCATTACCAACCTGTAATAGCCAGAGTGAACATCTCTTTCTGCAGTGGATGAGAGAGATGATTTTGGTCTATGCATCGCCTTCTGACTTCATATGCCAGAAGAACAGATGCCCTCAGTAAGGGGAATTCAGAACTATTTATTGTCCACAGCGAAGTAGTCATTTCTGTTTACAGAAAAAGTGTGTGGCGCTCTGGGTTTCCTGTTTCTTTGGTGAGCGACAGATAGATGAACGGGTAGATTTACACAGTATATAATCCAGTGGAGCAGTATGATATGGAACAAGCAAGAGAATACTTGCGAGATTGAGGATACAGGTAAGGGAATGAGAGTGTAAGATGTGATTCAGAAGAGTCTGTGTTTTATACAGAGGCCCAGTGAGGATTGTGTGGACTGAAAGCACATCTGTTTCATAACAGAGGGCTTGCATTTGCCAGACTGCTGTTTGTCTACCTTACTTGTAGATTTCTGCAGAAAATTCTGTATGAGCCAGGCTTCTCTACTCCTGGTCAAAGAGATGGTGATGAAGGAGATCAGGAAAGCTCAAGACTGCAAAATTCCAGTGTGCCATGGGAATGTTTCCGTCTACTTGTTTGGTCTGACAGTGGGACAGACATGGTGGGAACCACAGGAACAGAACAACTGTGAGACATGGATTATTACCTTCAGCACCACTGCTTGTGATTCCTCTCCATTTGCAGCCTTACAGAACCTGTTCTAGAGCTGAAAAGAGTTTTATGCTGTATTTACTGCTTTTTCATTTTGGGTTTACACATTTTTTCCCATGTCTTCACTTTCTTTTCTTAACCTATTGAGCCAGATAATGCATGTCTTCCCCCTTGCTGAGGGACTGAAGGGCAGCACTCTACTGCAGTCAGTGGAGACAAGTGGCAGTCAGAAGCATTTCAGGGGGAGTAATGGGCAGAGTTTGGGTTGAATTGTGGAGAACCTTTGCAAACATTACACAGCTTCAATTAATTTCAAATTTAATTCACCTCCAGGAAACAAACACTCTATGAATTGTTGTTTTCTTTAAGTTTTTAGAGAGCAACACAGAGGTGTGCATTTATTTTGTTTGCAAGATGGAAAATATTAGTGCAAGAGGCAGTGTACAATTACTGACTTCCTTAACCTGCCCACTGCTTGTTCTCTGTAGGATAGTGGTACATAGTGGGAAGTTTCCCACAAAAGGAGTTAGGAACATGCATAGTTTGTTCTTGTCTGGGTTTCAAGCACAGAGGTCACTATGGCCATTGTTTTTTATTAGTTTAATATGTGTTGAAGCCTACAAATAAATGCTGGGACCCAGGTGGAACAGATGAGATGTGACTAAGTTCTTGGATGATTGATAATGAGCAGGGACTGGAAAATCAATTGTGTTAATTCCTGGCTTGTCACTGGGACGGAGAATTAATGAGAAAATCCGTCTAACTTAATGGTATTTACACATTATACAGACTGTGATAAAATTGTCTTCAAGCGCTGCTTGGCATCTCAATTATGGGATTATTGTAGATCCAGAGACAGGTACAGAAATCCACAAGTACAAAAACTCCCTTCACAAACATCAAACAAGTGGTGACATGGACCAGCTAGAAGGGCTGAAGAGAAAACAGACAGGCGTAATTTTTTGCTTCTTGTACTGTACGCTTAGGAACTTAGTGTAGGGCTGTGACAGTGTGTGTGGTGATTCATATATTGTGTGGTGCTGTGCTTGTGATAAACACTATGCTCCATGGGAATCCATCCCTCCACAGGTTTTAAAGCACTTTGTAGACAGCAGAGAGGCTGCCCATTTCTCAGTGCAGTGGATTCTAGGTATCTGTTTAAAAAGTTAGAAAGACTTGAGCCCCCATTTTCCTCAGAGTTGGGGAGTGGTCTGCAGTTATGCTCGCTGAGCATGAAGAGTTTGTGCCAGACCAGCAGTAGTATCATGGCACTGAGGGTGAACCAGTGCTGCTAGCTTCCCTACGCTGACCTGCCAAAAAAGTCAGTCAGGAAAGCAGCAGATGGCTGTCAGACTCCTGCAGAAATTTGTGAAGCTGTCAGTAACTCCTCTGCAGAGCAGAGCACACAGGTACCTGCTTGTCTGAGTGGGGAACACTGGTCTTGTTCATGACTGACAGAAAAGCAAATCCATCTCCCCAGTTGCCTCCTGTCTGCCAGGAGTTAATCCAGCTGAGGCTGCATCAGTATAATTTATGGTGTATTACTGAATAAGTCATCCATAAACCTTGCGTACTCAACACCTGCATCCCTCTTCCTTTTCTTGTCAACCTCCTGCTCCTTGCTGTTGTTCTTCATAGGCCCTCCCATCCTCCAGTCTACGTATAAGTATGCCAGGTGCTTAAAATCCCAGCAGGTCCCAGGGCTATTGAAAGGGTAATAAAAGGAGATCTTATATAGAGAGTGACACTTAAAGGTCTTAGTTGTGTTGTCAAGTTTTGGAAGAGAATGTTTAAAAGTTCCCCTTCTGACAGGTAGATAACTATAGGGATGAGAGTCAGAGGAACAGACCAGACCTCAAATGTTTCCAGAGCTGAACTCTGCTGGCTCTTGAGCTGCCTAGATAACCTCTATATAGCTGCTTCTATAGCCTAGAAGTCCCAATTTGCAAATTAAATTTTTTTAGGAGAATTCCTACAGGGCAAGTCCTCGTTATCTCTTCTAGGTTGTGTTATCCTCAGATTTTCTACAAGGGCCCTTAAACTTCCAGTGCCTTTCTTTGTATTAGCCAGGTACTGTTGCTAGCAAGAGATGTACGGAGCATCTTTCTGCTACAATCTGTTTAGCAAGACCCAGATTTTTCAGTTTCCAGACTACTCTAGCAAAGATTCCCAGGTTGTCTTCTCTGTTTGCAGGCTTTGAAATTACAGCTGGGTTTGGTGCACTGGGAGACTTCTCTGGTAGTGGTTGTTTCAGAGATCACATGCTAGAGGTATCCAATATGCTTGTGGGCAATAAGCAGAGACAGGCTTTCCAAAGCTTTACTGTGCATAATCTGCTATGAAAGAAGAAAATTACATTCAGACTGAAACAATGTGGGACATACCTTTTTGAGATACAAAGGGGTGATCTTTGTCAAGATGCAGATTTAACTATATTTTTTCATAGGTTCTCAGTAGAATCCTCGACTCAGGCAGAGACAACCTATGCTATGTCTATGTTTAAATGCGGAAAAGGAAGTAGCCAGTGCCATGAAGAAAAGCAGCTGAGAGGTCCCAAATTTGATCTGTCTCAGGTGTAGCTGTATTTCTCTCTCTGTATGTTGCCTAGCTGGGTGGAATCAATAACATTGTAAAAACAGTATTTCTAGGGTGTGACTGTGTTACCTCTCACAAGAGATGTAAAATTCAGTTCCTCCACCTGTTAAAACATCCAGGAGAATCTCTCTTAAATGCCAGTATAAATGCACGTGTAATACATGGATTGACTCGTTCTGATTCTCTCCAGTGGAGGGTAACGGCTTGCCTGCAGCCTCTCAGCTTTACTACACGTCTGCACTCAGCCAGCGGGGAAATATAGGAGCAGTGTGCTGAAGTAGCCTGCTCGAGGCCACACAGTGGATTGGTGGTGTTGCAGATGTAAGAATCAGGAAGTGAAACTATTTGCTAGTCCTTTACTTAATTTTTGTTTGTTGTTCATTTCATGGAGGAAGGAAGATGGGCTTAGAGGTAAGGAGAGCAATAAAGAAATGTTCTTTGCTAAAATGCAGTGAGAAATCTCTAAGCCCAAAGGAGTTTGCCACTACACTGTTCCTATTCCTTGGAACTCCTCACAAAGGAAGTAGCTATCCAGAGTTGCTTTGGACATGTGTCCAAGGTGATTTGGGCTTAAGGAAAGCATGTTGTTTCCCCTTCTGAATGTAATTGAATTCAACCCTGACAAAGCCAAATTAGGTGACCACTGTGGCTGCCAACTGTAATTAAGGACAGAATGCTCTCTGAGTAAAAAGAAAGTGAAATCCCAAGCATTCTTAATTCTCATGATGTCTGACAAGTTTGTGGAAAGCTGGCTCCTTAATCCTCAGGCTATGTTCTGCTTGGAGTCCCCTGCTTTCATGAACTCCTGCTATGCCTGTGTCACACTAACATCAGACAGGAAGATCAATAACGAGATTGTGCTGTCCCTACATGCTCTGACATGCAGGTATACTGTCTCACAGTGCATAAATATATGTCTGGATGGCCCCAAACTGAATCACTTGGGTGCAGAGAAGACAGGAATTATGAGGCTGTGGGGTCAAGCCCTAATGATGCTTGGTCTGCTTGGCTGATGCTCTGAATGTTGCTACTACCAGTAAAAACTACACTGATACATTGTAGGAGAGGATTCCCAGCACTGAGAGCCTCAAACAGTAAAACTTAGTGCAAGTCTATGCCCACTGCAGTGATCTGTCCTGGGAAGAGAGGCAAAGTGTTACTGAGGGAGAAAAAGGCTTGCTTCATAGTAAGTTTTATGTTTAGGTGGTAAATTATAGAAGCAGCTAGTGGTTAAGGCATTAGGCTGCAGTTTGCAGGCTCATGTTAAATTATTTGCTCGGTAACAGGTTTTGTGTCTGATAGTGGAGTGGATCAGATGCTTCCTTTTCCTGGTCTCAGTTCCTCATCTGTAAAATAGGGATAATCCTTCTCATCTTGACAGAGCATTGTCATGACACATCCATTAAGATTCTGAGGCACATAGATACTGTTGTGATGAAAGTCAGTAAGATGGACGTTTAAATGTTTTTCTAGGTGATCTTCCCATGCCTGGTTCTGGGGAAGGGCTTGCTGACAAGAGACTGAATCAGGACTTCCTTTCTTTTGTTCTGCTCTTGTCTACAGAGGAATTTTACCTCCTTCTGCTGTGGGCTTAATCACTGGAAACTCTGCAGTGCACCATAAGACTGTGAAGAAAAAAAGATTAAAAAGCAAAAGGTTTAAAATCTAAAGGGGTCGTCCACTGTGTGCTCTGGAGAATCTGCTCAAACTGAAGCCTCTTGGGAGCAGCTGCATATATCTCAGTATTAGTTCTGACAAGGAGAATATCTCTCTGTTTCTACTATTAAGGCTGAACAACTCTGTTCCTGGACCTTGGGCAGCACTTAGGCATCAGTTTCGTTAGACCATAGCCTGGAGGGGACCTTGCAGGTATGGCATGGAGAGCTGGAAGCTTAAGCTGGAACATCTAGGTCCTGGGTAATATAGTGTATTTGATGGGGTTAACTTTGTTTTCTCTCCTGGGGAAACCATGACAAGAGTTTCTCTGATTTGTTGTTTGGTTTCTTTTGAAAATATCTTAAATATTGTGGACTGATCACGAGCAGGTCTTGTGGCTGAATGCAGGCAGCTACCTCCTTCTTATGCCAGCTCACTTTTGGGAAGTGAGTAGGACTTAGACCAAACACTACATCTCAGCTCTGAAAGTCTGGAGAAGAGGGGAACCTGTGGTGTGCCAAGGATGGAGTTTGTGGCTTACCCACAGTCATTGAGAGATTTCCTTGAAATTAATGGTATGAATTGCTTAGGAATCGAGAATGAGAGGTGGCAAGGGGTAAGAAGGGCATGGAAATAGGCCCAGGAAGAGAAATGTCTCTTGGGGAATAGTCAACAAAATGAAATTTTCAGCATTCTTTTTGCTGCACAAGACTTATATTTGGGTAGGTCTTCAAAGGCCTTTGAAGACTTGTATTTAGCAGAGCTGAATGCTGGCAGTGTATCAGTATGTCCTTTGCGGTGATAATAGTCCTGAATTTACTTTCAGGAAAAGCTACCTTTGCATAATTCTGTAAGGGCTTGAGCACTTGTAGAGATTCATTATCTGGCTTCAGAGGTTCCTCTCATCTAACTCCACTCCTGCCTTAAGAAGGGATTAATGTGTCACCTGCCTGGCTTCTAAGTTATGATGGGAGAGTGGAAAATGATGGATTTGACAGAGTAGCAAAACTTGATGTTCATCTTAGGGAAGCAGATATTAAAATATTTCAACAAAAAAGACTCTCTGTATGCTTCAAAACCTTGAAATGGCTGAGGGGCTGATGAGGTGTAACAATAGGAATAAGGGGAAGGTTTATTATCAATATCCCAGGAACTCAGAATAGCTGAATAACTCATAAATCTTTCATGAATTTTACAAAAATAAGGGATGAAATCCTAAACACTGTAGATAGATATATATAGAGATATATCTATATTTCTTTTGCCTGAGAATATCTTAGTAAATTATCATCTTTTGAAATTAAGGAACTATCTGGTTTGGGTTTATATTATTTTTCTGCATTCTGAGAATCTATTGAACACTTTGTCTCCGAGTATTGTGATCTCCCTTGATAGAGGGAATGGGGAGGGAGAACATTTTAAATACGTAACAACAGATTTGACTGTGAAATTGTTACTCCGAGGCAGGAATGGGATAAAGCAGGTAAACAAGATTGCACTCCAATTTATTGTGGAACCTCTGCAATTTCAGCTTGCAGTAAATAATCTGATTTGTGCCCCTTATTTGCTGCTGATGGCCCAGTAAAATGTCTCCAGGAAACCAAATTAGCCAGTCTCCCAAAGAGGGAGAGACCTGGAGAGAGCAGCTGGAGGATGCATAATGTGCATTTCTCTTTGTATCTGCATTCTTATATTACAGTTGTCATTGTAAAGGGGTCTGAGCCAGATCTCACTGAATTCTGTGCTTAGAACTGAGTCCTTCTGATGGATTGGGACCTGGCCAACAGCGTTAGGCAGACACACTGTGCCCAGGAACGCTGAGACATGACACAGCCTATTTTATGTTGCATGACCTATACTCTGTGGTGCTAACAGGGGATTAGGCAGGAGGTAAAGCCCGTTCTCCCCCAAAAATACACCCAGAAGGTTCAAAAAGAGAGGAGAGGCAACCAAGCAATATAGGATAACTCAATGGAAACTGCAGGCTGAGGTTTTAGTAGAGAAGGGCCACTGAGGAAAGGAGATAATTTGGAGATTTGCAGGCTTACAAGAAAGTTCTGTCTTATTCCAAGTAGCTATATTTCATCCCCTGCTGGGAATCTGATCCTCCTTTGATCTTCAGAGCTTTGCCTGTGATTCCAAAAGTGTGTCAGCATCAATGTCAGCTTGTTAGTAGTGTGTGGGGGCAAGAGGTCAAAAATCAGAATGAAATATGATATGGCATGGACTGCCTTGTCCATGTGTCCAGAGATGCTGTGCCTGGAATTGGAAAGATCTGAGGATCCATATAAAGGATCCTCATTCCCTTTCCTAGCCTCCATACCATTTTTGTGTCTGTTCCCTCCATAAATAGTACCTTAAATAGTACCTCAAGGGCCATCCATCTTCACTGTCTCTAAAATACAGTGAAGTTTAGTAGTTGGTATGGGTATTTGAAAGCCCAAGTAGTAAGATCTTATGACCACTTCTTCTGTAAGGCAACATTTTCCTCTCCGCTTGGAGACTTAGGTTCTCCAGTTGCTCTACAGAATGCTATGAGCAGACTGCACTGTGAGAGCTCTGGAGGCTAAGAAAGCACTTAGCATTCTTTTCCTGTGAAACTTTTTTGGCACATCTGGTTAGAAGAATGAAGATACTTTGCAGGATACTTGATAGAACCTCTGGGAAGAGAGAACTCACAGCTGAAGAAATTTGTCTTTGAGTGAGAGAACTGTGGCTTTCTCTCTGCTTCTGTGCAGGCATGCAGCTAGATGCTGCATTGTCCCTGCAGAGAAATGGGATGGCACCCACAACAGTTTGAGAGCTTCCACCAAATCCTAGTCTCACTGGAATTGTCCTCTCACACATGATGCTGTGCTTTGCACATCCGTGTTACATGCAGTTACAAAGGCAGCCAGATGTGTAGGGA
>NW_010517363.1:23079-57934 GCF_000687285.1 Phaethon lepturus
TCTTACATCTTTTAATTGGCCTCTGTTGCTCAATTTGAAGAAGTGATGGAAAGCTTTGTGCTGGCAGCATAGGAAGCCCAAGAGCTCTGCTACTACAGAAGATGGTCAGAACTAACACTGTTTCCCTCAGGCTGCACAGTCAGCCTGGTTCAACCAAATTTGCAAGCACCGTTCTGCAACCCTAGGAGTCCAGCCCATTCAGTGTGTGACTACTGAAAAGGCACTGCTAAAAAAAGACTTAGCTACTGACAGCTGTAGGGGAAATGGGGGTGGGATACCCATCTCATTGCAGATAATTGCCAGGACCTGTCTATGATGAATATAAAGGCAGTCCCCTTTGAAGCTACTGGGCTATGCTTCACCCTGTTTTCCTCTAGCTCCCCAGCTCCCTGGCTGACTGCACTGCCTATGCTACACAGCAACTCTTCGATGTTGATACGCTGTAGTTACTGATGTCTTTGGAGAAATTCCAACAGGCAGAAGGGCTTTTTATCCCAATGATGTTCAATCCCAGATCCCTCGTGTCCAGCACAAAATACCTTGCATGCAGTGTCACAACTGACTGGAGATAAGGCTTCAGTTACATCACTAGATGGAGCTCACAACATAGAAACACTTGGCTTAGAAGAACCAAACGCTTTGTTACTGACTAAGCCAGTTTAAGGGGTGGCAAACTAACGTGGGGAAGGATGTAACGTGAAGAGAATGGAGTGGCGCATGTGTTAAAGGAACGGGGGTACTAGACAATGGGGGATCAGGAAGCATGAAATTGAGAGCTATTGCTTTGGGCTGAAGATTTAAGCTGCAATTCAGTGAGACACTTTGTTCTTTGAGGATCTGCTGTATGCCGTATTTGTGGAAAGTTTGGGCACCTGTCCTAAGAGCATGTTGCGGAAGTCTGACTGGTAAGGACAATTACTACAGGACGATTGCATCTTATCAAGCACAGGTGTTTGTGGGCACATTGTCTCTACAGGCACATGCACATCACAGAATAAAAGGACAAATATGAATCTTTTTGCATCAGTTTGTTTCAGCCTTTCTCACTCCCCAGGCAAGTTGTCTAACTGACATCACTGAGAGGAACATATTTTCTCTATGAGGGAGGTGTCCAGGTTGATTCATTTGTGTTCACTTTCTATAGCATTCATACCATCCAATCATACTAGGCAGGAGGGAAGGACATTTGAAATTCCATTTCTGACAGCATCAACATCAGAATCAATCAAGGAACTCATCATTTGTCGAGTCATGGAGCAAAAATAGTTCCAAATGACAATTGTAACTAAGCAACCTGGCCTGACTAGTGAGTGGTATAGAAAATGAAATTAATGAAACACTTTGGTAACTGATTTCAAGTAACAAATCTGTTAGGTAAAAAAAAAATCTCCCTTTCTCCATAATTGTTTTGCAAAAGAAGGAAGAAAATCTTGTTGAGAAAGTTATTTGTTTTGATTTACCTGGCAAATAAGCTCTTTGCAGCAGGGATCATCAGGGGTCTTTTTCTTCTGTGGTTATATTACACCTATCGCATGGTCTGCCCTCTGCCACTTGTGGCCTATGCTTATAACTAAATTCAGACAAATGAAAGTAGTACTTCATAAATAGATTGTAAAGGCTCCACATGTGTCTAGTGTCTGATTTTTACATGTTAGGAGTTGGCATAAGGCACTTGCATTATGATAAATGTTTATCAAAATCTGCCAGTCATTTATTAATGGATACATCTTTAATGTTTGGTAACCACATTATTAATGCAGTTCTGATATACAGAGTGATGAAACATTGATGAGAGAAGCACGAGGGCAATTGTGCCAAAGCTCAGCATCCTGATGGACTCCTCATGCAACCCATCCCATCCCTTGGGGTACATGACTGGAGTTGCCTTCACACCTAAACGATGTTGGATTTTCCAGGTATAAATCAAGAGCAAAACCTCACGGGATAAACTAATTTCTGCCATGCTTGAACTGGCTCAAGCAGAATCCTACTAAGGATATATTTGTTCTCTTCTGCTATCTCTCTGCATCCCCAGGGCTTTAAAGCCAGCATGGGAGAGACGGTATCTCTTGCTGCCCTCATATCTCTCTGAAGTTGGAGTCCTTCTTAAGCCTTGGGCATTAACATACTCCTCCACAGCCAGCCAGTGACAGCAGCAGCGTGTAGTGGCTGTAGTATCATTCTTTAGTTTCTTAATAGCACAGTATAATGACTAGCTCTGTTACCATATCACTGACACAGAGCATTACTAATTATGATGATTAATGGGTTTAATTTACTTAGAAAGAATAATGTGCAATAATTCCATTGTCAAAGCTGAAAATCTGGAGTTCCAGCTTCAGATCCTGTCAGCACTGTTGTTACAAACCCTTTTGTGTTGGAGAAAAGTCATTGAAAGATGTTATTTCCCACATGTTTTAGAATACAAGCTGCCTTGGGAATTTTCCTATCCACTGATAAGGCTGTTTTGCCACCAAAAAGGCTGTTAGGAGAAATTCTGCCTTACTTTTTCTTTCCTGTACTTAAAATTTTCTTTAAGGATACTTTTATAAATAATAGGAAATATTTATTGCCTGTTGTGTGGAGGTAAAGAGTCTGCTCTTTTTGTGTAATGGCAGATGAGAGAAAGCTCTTGGTGGTAAAGAATATGAATAGTATTATTTCATTTGAGGCTGCTGGCTGGACAGGCCCTGGAGTGCTGTGTTTTCTAGCTCCCAGGCTAACTGGTACTACCTATTGCAGATCTGTGCAGGTCTGCCTGTCTCCTAAGCTCGAAGGAACAGTGTTGGAAGGGATTGCTTACATCGGGGTAGCTTCATGCTGTTCCTGTCGATGTGCAGTTTGAAAATATCATTACAATTTTTTGTAGTGTCAAAGCCTCCAAAGATGATTGGGGCCCCAGTTGAGCTGATTCAAAGGTGGTATAGTCCCTGCACATCCCATATCTCTCCAGGACAACCTGGCTGCTTTTCCAATTTCTTTCCACTACCCAGGTTTGTCTGGTTGTGACTTCCATGCATCAGACAGTTAAGTTTCTTAGATCAGCAAGATCACTTCTGCACTCTGTAAGCAAGGCAGAAGAGGTCAGATGCAACGCGCCATTGTGTGTGATTCAGGAATCTTTATGGCTTTAATTGTTGATTTAATTATCTCTTCCTGTGAGCAAGAAACATTCCCCAGAGGTAAAATAATAAAAAAACCCACATTTCCTCTCCCAGCTGTCATTCTGAGATCTAGCGACTCTGTGCTCACAGCAGCTATAAATAAACTGTGCTTAAGCCCTAGTGACTATTATGATTCTAGTGAGTCACCAACTGACACAGCTTTAATCTGTGTATCTCTGCCTCTTCCCATTACTTACCCAGTATCACATTTTGTTGTGATCTATGCTCATGTCAGTACTTTGCATCAGGGTCTGGCAAAGAAATAGCTCATAGAATAACTCAAAGAAACAGCCCATAGCACTGTCTGTTAAGCCTTAATGCTGCAGAAGCATTAACAAATTAATTGCTCTGTGATTGAGGGGAAACTGAGGCAGGGAAAGGTCACCCAAGGCCTCAAATTGATTATTGACAAACAGGAACAGTAGGATGTAGCTGTGCCCCCTTAGCCATTGAATGCTACTTTCTAACTTAAACCTTTTCTAATTTATGCTGCACATGGCATAGGTGTTCGACCTTTCTTCCAAAATCTCCTCTTAAGCTGCTGGCCAGAGCAGTTGCCCTTTGATATTGATACACGTGAAGGTCACAGTAGGTTGCTCATGATCCTTGATAGAAAGATGATACTTTTCAGGTACACTAGAGGAAGGAAATCTGAGTTATTTACAATATTTAGCAAGGAGTTGTCAGAAATCTGTGTTTTTTCCAGCCAAACCCAAGTATCATTGAAGCCTGTGCTTAGATTTTTCTGTCTTCAGCGAGAGTTGTATGAAGCTATTACGCTGCCAGTTGCCGGTGAGGCGAGGTGCTTAACGCATTTAAATACGATATGTTGCTCCCTGCCTCTTGCCCCTGTCAGTGGACCAGTATCAGAGGCCTATTGAGGTGCGTATCAGTAATGAGCAAAAAGGCATCTGATGTACTCTGCAAGGCACCTGGAGAGTCAGTGCTTTTGGGGAAAAGCACTGGAAGAAAGAGGGGATATTGCTCCAGTTATGAATATCCTAAGAATCATGATGTGGGCAGCCTGCTTTGTTCTTGCTAAGCCATTCAAAGCCAACGCGTTATGCTGCTGGGCACCCCAGGAACAGTACTCCCTTCTCTGCAGAGCCTTTCCTGCATGCCCTCCTCTGTAGCAGCCTGCATTGCATGTTGCTGGGCTTACACACTGAATGCATTGTCAGCTTGCCAGGAAGCTTGTTTAATTCTTCACCTGACTCTTCAGCTGCTGGCTCTAACCATACAAAAGGGAATCTGAAACCACCCACAGGCCATTGCGACAGGGAACTGTAGCAGTATGTCACTCACCTTATGTGCTTTCCCTCTTTTCCTGTATTTTCTGTCCTTGCTTTTGAGTGGGCTCTTTGCTATTAGTGTGTGCAGCAGAGGAGACGGTGCAAGATCCTCACTGAACCTTGTGCTTAGCCCACAGTTTTAGACTGTTTATTCCATTACTGCCCCTTCTCTCCCTTGTAACTCCAAGTCAGATAAATCTGAGATAGCCAGCAAAGCCTGCCACTGACTACTGTGTCTGCTTTCTCTCCAAGAGTTTGTCTGTCATAGTGCTCAGATGTGGTCTCCACTCTTGAGCTGGCAGAACGTTGGATGAGACGTTAGGAGAGCAGGTTTCTGTGCACTTCAGGAAGTGACTGGTGAGAGAGAGGGCAACTCTCACGTCCCCACTTCTCATTTGCAAGATAGGACAAGCCTTCTTTCCTCCCCATTTTTTCCCTGTTTTTAGATAAAGTCACTGAGGTGTTGATACAGAACAAACACAAGTGTGGAGGGGCCCTAATTTCATTTGAGATCTTTAAGAATGCTGTAATATCCAAGGGGATATTTTGTGGCAGAAAAGAGAATAACATTGAACTGTATGTGATTCCTTACTGGCTCAGCTCTTATTCAAGTATATGTTAAATCTGTCTCCCCTCAAATGAAACAGAATCTTCAGTATCCATTCCCTCTTGCTCCACTAAAACAGTTAACGGATAATGTTCTTGTTTGTAGTCCTGCCAGGAGTTTTTTAATTACCTGTATGGTTTTATTACATAATGGCAATGTTTGCTCCGTTAGGCTATTGGCATCTTTGCAGGAAGCAAACAAACCTACTGGCATCCATCAAGTTGAGTAATTACAGAGAGTTTGTTTACTTTTTTCAGTTTTCCTGATCAATACTGGCACTAGCTCTGCAGCTTGAGCTCCAAGCCTGGCTGCTCATGCAGCCAGTGCTTATCCTGCTGCCTTAGCAGTCACCTAGCTGGGATATGATGATGGCTTGATAGTCCTGAAGGAACTGGAATCACAGAATCATAGCACAGTTTGGGTTGGAAGGGACCTTTAAGGTCAGCTAGTCCAACAGACAAATGCCATAGTATCATCCCCAAGAGCCTAGGCACAGGCAATGCCCAGATTGTGCCCTGATCTCTTCCTGTATTATTTTACAGCTAGTGGAATCTAGACATTTGTACCATAGGTGTTTTTTACAGGGAGTGGGAAGTGCCTTTGGGTGGTTGTGTTTAGGCAGGCTGGGTTATTTATTCTGTGGAGCCTCCTGGGTTAAACATCTGTTGTGTGCATCCCCCGTTGCAGGAGGCTGGGTCCACTGACCCAGCTCCTGCCTTTCAGACCTATGTTTAGAAGAGGAAAAAAAAAAAAGAGAGCCAAAGTGTATTGGCTTCATATCCTCACCCTTAGGTACTCAATTATACTTGTCCAAATAAGGTGTGAAATGAAGGGAATCTTTTTGCATTGTAGCTAGCAATAAGATAAGGTGCAAAGTGGGAACAGCCTAACCTAAGGCACGGATACAATGTCACTCTCTCTCTCGCAACCATTGCAGTTGTATTGCTGGGGAATTGTGCCAGCCAACCATCTTTAGCAGTGAAATACTTAAGTGACAGACCGAACGCACCCTTAGCAGTGGAAGAAATAGACATCATCATGGTAGAAGTGGCATCTCATGCGTAAGCCCTCCTTTCATGGCTTGTTTATACAGATGCTCTGGAGTGGGTCACTGCTAGCTTGTGGAGACCAGGAAAGACAGAATTTAGCAGAAGAGGGAAGAAGTTAAGGGACAGCAGGAGGTTCTGAGACTGCTGGGGAGGGCAGAAGGGGAAAGAAAGGACCAGACATTGAACTAAGAGGTTTCCATCCTGAACAGAAGCAACTTCTGTGTGCAGAGAGAGAACCTCTTCCATTTGTGTTAGAATTTAACTGTCGGGGCTCAGTAAGGACTGTGTGACCTGACCCTCATCAAGTGGAATGTGTTAGGGAGAGGGAGGAGAGTGCAATGTTGTCACTATTTGAGCAGTGAGGTGTGGCATAGACTAGTGCAATGATTTCCTGAAGAGAAAGGAAGGTGCAGTGAGCTCTGAGAGGAGGTGGAGCAACTAGGCAAGTATAGCAAAGGAACAGGATGATTCATATAAATGGCAGTGCTTTAATCCTCCCCTCCAAGGCATGGTGAGTCCATATGCCCTGATACAGGGACAAGTCTGTGGAGATAACTCCGAATGGGGCAGCCATAGGAGAGTAGAGGAAAAGCCACATATTCCCCCACTCAGTGCCTGCCACCTTTCCTTCCCACAATGAGAACCTATGTGAAGTGGAACAGGGCCTTATGTGCTGACATGCTGTTGATCTGAAAACTGCTGTCTTGGAAAGTCAGAGCAAAGGTTCATAATTGAATCCAGCAGGCGCAGGAACCCAGCTTGGGGGCTGATTGGTATTCAGCTCTGGTGCAAAGTGCTTAAGAAAAAACTTATTAATTTCCCCTTCCACAAAAGAGCAGGAGTGCGACAGTAATCACAGTATCAAGTCATAATAATAAAAAAAACTCCATTGAAAATAGCTGTTAAGACTCTGGAGGGTTCAGCAGGGGAAGATTGTATTAAGATAAAGTAGATTATAACACCGGTGGACATTAAAGGTTGTCATTGTATGGTAAATCACATCAGGAAGTCACAAAAGCTGCTCTTTACACAGTCAGGGATAGAATACTCTGATATAGCATCTGATTTATTCTCTACCCCTGTTATGCCATCCCTGGCAAACATGTAGAAAGAGGAGAGAAGGAAGGGAGAGACTTGCCAGCTAGACTGGATTTCTGAGCTGTGGTTTTGGGGAAGATGGGTGGGACTGGGGTGGGGCCAGACTCATTCATCCCTTCCCCTTCTGCGGGGTGCTGATTGCATACTTACTGCAATGCAGAGGCATGGATTGAAGCTTTCCCTCAGATCCTTCTGTCCTGTGGAGTAGCAGCAGTGATTTGAGTAGGATACACATGGTTCTAGAGCTGTATGTCCCACAGGAACATCCTGTGCTCCCCTTAATGATGGAGACTGCCAGCTGGGCTTCCCCACTGTTCAGACTATTGCCATCACAGAGGAACCAGTCCACCAGCAGTCCCCAATATGTACATATCCAGCCTGGAACACGCCCCCAATCCAATCCCTAGCATCCCAAAAGTATCCCAAGCACACCTACCTACCTTTCAGCTATCCTAACCCTTTTGAAACCTGCCCTCTCCCTTCTCTGCCCAAACTAAAGTGCAAAAATCTCTTTACTCCTTGCTTAACAGTTACAATCCAGGAACAAAGCAAGAACACATTTAAACCCGCCAGACATTTCCTGATGGCATTTTACACATTACATAGCTTGAGCAAAGCCCTTTCACTGTTGGAAGTGCGTATGTTGGTAAGTGGGCAAGACAAGGGCTACCAGTTCCCTCCTCCCTGGCCAGTGCTGTGTGCACATCTTCCCAGGAGTCTGACCCAACTCCGTCTCAGATATGGATTAAACCAATGCCTAAAATCACCCCCCTTCCCATTTTGCAGCTGAGTGCTTTCAAACTCCTGCCTATCATAGTTCTGTGTCCTTGACAGATACGCAGTTAAAAGTCACTTTGTATTCTGCCCCAGATCTAAAGGTAATGTTTTACCAGATAGGCATATGAGCAAGAGATGTGAAAAAAACCTGAATGGACAGGGCTCTGCAAAGCTCCCATGGTTTTCTTCTGTACAGATACTACTGACACTTGCAAAAGAGTCTTTTGCTATTGCAGCTTTTGTTGCTTTTGCAGGTGGTTTAACTGTAGCAGCACTGAATTCCCCAATGGTCAGAGCAAGCATTGTACCCTCCAGGAGCCTTGGTAACGGTTGGAGAACTGTCTTCTTCCTTACACACTGAAGGTGACCTGCTCTGTCACCATCAGAAGTGTCCCAGAGGACCAAGGGGTTGCCCTGATAAACTCTATGACTGGCAGCAAGGTCTGTTAGAGTCTCCAGACTGGTCCTCAGGTGAGGCCCAGTATGACACTTTGCTTTTTTTGGGTGCAGTTATATTCAAAACTTCCCCCCAAATACCATTTTTTTCAACTTGCTTTTTTAGATCAAGTAAATATTGTTTTCACAGTTCTCCTTCCAAACATTGATGTGGAAAGCTGTATGGAAGCAGTAAATCTCCACATTTTCCTAGGGAAATGTTAGAGCACCATTTGAGCCATTGAGAAGAGCGTGGACACAGAGGTCTTGCTAAACTTGCACTAATGTCTCTTAGACAAATGTGCTTCTACAATTCAAAAGTATGCTTTTTTCCTGACTTTGGCACCGCAGTCTCTCTAGCTGTGGGTAAAGAGTCAGTATGCTGGTTTCATTACTGCTTCTGAGTTTTATGATCCTGAGAAGTGAAGGAGAAGGCATATTAAGTAATGTGCTTTTGCTGAGATGGATGTTAGCTTGTGTAGATTAACTTAGTAAGTTGTTTCACCACCTAATATGCACATTTAGGAACAATTTTAGAGTGTGAAAACATTTAAAAGGAACTCTAATTACAAGCTGAGGAAAGTATGTTTGTGTAGACAGTAAGAAAGCCACGACTGGCCAGGCAAGAACCAAACTGAGTTAATTCAGATACTTCCGGTTCAGCTGCATTTCTATGTTTGTTAATGTATTTCAGATCTTTTGCCCATCATGCTGCTTTATGAGCTCTCATGAGGTGGATTGAGAAGGGAAATAAGTCACCACATTCCTGAAGGATGTCAAGGGGAAAACGTGTATAATAAAATGAAAATTGTGGCAACAGCCAAAGAGTTGGAATGAGGATGGAATAGCAGGCTGCATATTGCAAACAAGCACTTTGATTAAACTGCATGATTTTAGCTAACTTGCTAATGCATGGTTTTCCAAAGAGCAGCCTGGATTCATCCAGGTGCTGAACTCTGTTGAAAATATCAAGCCTGTTGTGGGCACTGGGTCTGTTTGCGGGTTCTGCCAAAGTCATATTGCCCCTCCTGTTTGAAACAAAAGAATGTTAGGGGAAACCTGACTCTTAGTTTGCCCCTGATACTTCTTTTCTGAAATATTTAAGCAGAGGCATTTTGCTGGTGCAGAGTTTTTGTGAAGTAACTTGAAGCTGCATGCAGAAACACTCAGAAGAGCCAACATGAACTTTTACACACTTCTGTGCTCTTCAGTTGAAACTGTTCTATCTATCTGACTTACCTGGTCAACAGCAAAGGAATAGCTGCTCAAGCCTGTGAATTTTTACCAAAATTTTATGTCCAGTGCAGATAAACTCAGCGAACAGCACTGAATAATGATTACACTTCTGGAAATTCTGTTTTCCATCATGGTAGAATCACAACTTTTGTATATTTATCCTTATACAACTCTGTGAAATGTGACAGTGCCAAGAAGTTGCATCTGGTTTATACAAAGGAAGCTAAAGAGGTGACTTGATCACAGTCTTTAAGTACAAGGAAAAGATTTGTGATAATAGAAGGCTCATTAATCTAACAGGCAGTGGCTACAGTGAGATCTAGTGCCTGAAAGCTGAATAAGCTGGAAGTGTGTCTAGTCTGACTCACTTAAACTGGAAATAAAATTTAAACAATGCAATAATTAGGTATCGGAACAGCTTGCCTAGGATTGTAGTAGATTGTCTATTAGAAGTCTTTGAATCAGGCTGGGTGTCTTTCCAAAAAGTATATGATATCTTAGATGTCTAGGCTTGTTGCAGAAATGAAATGGTCTGTTTTCTAGCTTGTGCTAGGTAAGAGACTCTGTTATCCAGGTTAATGATTAAAATGTTTCCTTTTGGCTATAGTGGCTAGGAGCCTTGCTCTTGCTTCCACTTCACATCTACCTTCTTACAGGCTCATAAAGGGTGTATAGACAGGCTGTGAATAAAGTCCCACAGCTCATTAAAATTAGTGGTGGTTTGGTCACTGTCTTCAAAGGAATCAAGATTTTACTCCTTGTTGTTTTATTGGTGGCTTTGGTTCCTCCAGCCTTTGTCTATGGCATGATGGTCCCACAAGGACAGTTGTGCCTTGTAGGTCCTGCTGGCTGGTGCAGGGACTGGTCTTTCCCCATGTGAAAATCAATTCAAAGCTTGCAGCTGGTGAGACTCTTTCAACGCAACTGCGGGGTGTCCGTAACTGGACTCTGTCTGTTTCTCATTATGGCTCTGTTTCTCACTGAACAGTAGTATTTGAAACAACAGAGAAGAAGGGTCAAGATCCTGGGGCAAGGAGAGAGAAGTTGTAATCTAAAATAGACTAGCCAGAAGTGGTTGTTCTAGAGTTTCCCTGCCAGAACTGAGCTCTCTCTGCTTTCTTGATTTTGGGAAGCCAAGGAAAGTAGGACATCTCTACCTGTAAACTATTTTCAAAGCATTTTTCTGAGTGTTCTGTCATGCTCCTTCAGGGGGATTCCTACATGATTTTCCCACGGAATTTCTCTAGATCGTGAGCCAGACATGCATTCCTCACATGCTGGGAAGTAAAACATACCCAGCCTGAAACTGCACATACAAATAGACTCATGAGGTTGTATGTTTGAGGCCTTAGTTCCATCATCTCCTGTTGTCAGAAGCCTAATGAGCTGTGTTATTAAATGGCTCTACATTGTTGCCTTGTGTTGGTGATGACCATGGCCAGCAGGCAAAGAGGAGCTAAACTTCCCAATTGTATTGATTTCTCCAGTGCTCACAAAGTCTGGATTCTATTGCTGGCAGGGAGTTGGTTTAGCACTTAAGTGACTGCCCGGAGCCTCGTCCCACCTGGGGAAAGCATATGTGACCCACAGAAGTCACTACAAATTAGGCAAAGGAGGGAGCTCAACACAACATCTGTCCCAGGAGAGAACGTACCTTGTGTATCTTGAATCTGGCCTAAGAACTCCCTAAAGTGGGGAGTTTCTCTAAAGATGCTTCCCTTGCTCTTGTTTTGCCAGGATTTGAGGCTGGGTTATCACTATGATTTCTACTGTGACAGTACGTGGAATCTCAAAGGGCAGGTTCCTGCTCTATTAGATACTGAGAGACATGGTCGCTTCCCCAGAGAGTTTGTGGTTGACGTAGGTTAAGATATATAGTGTACAAGTGGAGAAACAGAGGCATACACTGACTTGCTTGTACATTTTATCTCACCTTGGTTGGCTGGAGGGTGGTTACTCCAGCTCGACTGTTGCACATTAATATTGTTAAGCCCCAATTCATTACTTGCTCACGTGTCTGAATGCCAGGGTTTGCTGTGAGGGAGTAACTGGGAACTTGTCACACCAACCTTGGTGAGGCTGGTGGTGTGGTCATAGTAACGCTCAAGCATGTACCTGTTTATTGCAGCCCTCCTGAGAAATAGCCATTGTCACATGAAAGGGACATGTCAGCTGCAGTTCAGAGGGCAGAAGGTATGAGTAAGCACTTGGAAATAGAAAAACAAACTAGGAGAAAGTTTGCCTCATTACTGAGTCGTAAGTTGTTGATAACTCCCATTCCTACTGGCTTAGAGAGAAGGAGGTAGTGTCCAAGTATTTCTCTTTACTAAGGGCAGTTTTGTTTTAGGAGAAAGGAACAGGAAATAACAGGGGTATGAGACACAGGTAATGCAATTATGATAATATAAAACTAACAACAGGCACATCCTGAGTGACAGAACGAGGCTAAGCTGTGTCTGGAGTGTGGCAGAGCGGTACCTAACTTTCCATCTGCCTCCCTTGCCTCATAGTGGGGTGTGCTGTAGGGAGCTAGAGCACCAGCAAGGGGGTGACAGGGCTGTGAAGGAAATAAATGTACCTGTACAGAGTGCTGCCCCTGGGAATGGCTTGCTATTAATAACAGTAATAACATATGCCAGGATGTGGAAGAAGCATCTTTTGTAAAGTGCTGATCACTGCCACTATCTGGGGTAGAAACAAATTGAAAAAACCAGTTTCATTATTTTATAATGCACAATAATACCACTTTTGTATCTTTTATTATTTCCTTGTGTTTGGACTTTGTAGGAGAGCTGTTTGTTTTTAGTAGGCCATGCTGCAGATTGGCAGGTAAATTGGGGTACTATATGAAGGAGCAGCCCTAGATAGCTGTAACAAGGGTAGCCAAAAGAGAAAGGTCCCAGAAGCTAGCAGCTCTGGAGTCTTATCCACTGAGACATGTCACAGTCAGCTTGTCCTCCCTTTGCCCCAGATGCAGTGCAAATGGAACAATTTGGAATGCAGCCCGAATCCCACTGGAGCAATTGGGATGCAGATGGTGAGGAAAGCTGGAGGTGATTTCCTCCTCCTTTTCTGCCATACTAAATAGTGAAGGTGCAAAGAGAAAAACCTTCCCTATACAGAGGCAGAAGGGGCAAGGGAAGAGAGATTCACAGAATTCAGATAGTTCTTGGACCAAAGTCTATGCTGAAAGTGAGCTGCCTGCAAGATCAAGGGATGTCCATTCATGGGATTAAAGCAAGTGTGGATGCAGTGCAGAGAATGTAAGCCTGTGCAGCACTCAGGCAATGAGAAAGAGATCACCCTGAGTAGAGATCAAAGGTTGTTCTGAAGGAGTTAACCTGGGCGATATCTAAGTACTATAGCTTCAGCAGCTTTGCTTTTATTAAGGAAAACATTTTTGTCATTCTCATAAACTATACTCAGCAAAGCCTCCTTATACGGATTCATTTCCACAGGGAAAGATGGCTGTGAGTGTAGGCTCGTTATGGAGAGAGTTGCAATGTGCTTGTTTGCATTGATTGAACAAGAGCATTTCCTGCTGTTCCCTGATGCAGTAGGTGAGTAATCTCCAGTCCCTGAGGATGTTCCCTTTGGGTAGACAGCACAGGATTCAGGCTGGCTTCCAAGGCCCCAGCCCCAGTGCACACTGGGCCAGAACTTGGGAAGGTTGGTCAGAGCTGCAAGGGTGCTCATACAAGTCTGCTGGTGCCATAGCTTACAAGAAATGTCAGTGCCTGGATTTAGAGAGGTCATAGTACAGCAGGGTTCAATGCCAAAGTCATTTGTACTTGCGTTTCTGTGAATGGAGGGCTTCTGATCAGCCTGGGTATTTAAAACAGGCCCCAGACAGAGAGCAGGCAGGGAGAGCCGCTGCCACATCAGCACAGCTAGCCAGTGAGTTGCCTAATAATCCTAAGCATGTCGCAGTGCCCTTTGCTGTGGCACTTTGGCTCTACCACATATGACTAGTGCCCCTAATAGCATATTATGTGTATGAGAGGTCAAAGAAAATGTCTAGCAACTTCTTAAGGTTTCAGCTCTCTGCTATTTTCCCAGGCAGCAACTGAAGTGGCTCTGCTTTTTCCTACTGTGCTGAGCACCCACACAGAACTGAAAGGGTCCCCTTACCTGTGTTATCCATGTGGTCATATGGAAGTAGCAGCAAGAGACAAAGGGAGTTTTTCCTTTTCCTGGGGCTGAGACACAAGGCTTTGTGTGTGCTTTTCTCATTTCTTTTTTTTTTTTACTCTTCTTTTTTTAATGAGATGCACAATGAAAGGAGGAAAGGCAAATTTAATTGTAAAGCCATGTCTTCCTCCCCTCTCTGTCTTTCCGGACTGGGAAGTGCAATCATCTCCCTTTTGATGCAAGAATGAATTCAGCAGCATACATTGTTAAATTATTATTTATTTAAAATGAAAGGAAATTATTTTCAGTTCAGTGCCAGTTTCTAGCCCAGCAAGAACAGCAAGGGGAGAAAATAAAGCAGCAGCACTTTAGGAGGCAACACCACATACATGTATATGTGTGTATGCATAGCTGGTAAAGGAGTTGGGGCAACTGCACCGAAGGGTTGCATGCTTCCCTGGACATGTATTCCCTCTTGCTAGCACACAGCTGTTAGAAAAGCAGACAAAGAAGTGTCTTGTTTAATTCTCTAAAGCCCCTTTGACATGCTGAGTTGCACCATTATGACACCTAGACTCTTTAAAATAATCCACTATACTGAATTGTAAGACTCCAATTTGCAAATCAGGAAAGATGAGCAAAGACAAGTGAAGAAAAGTGCTCAAGACCAGGCTGTGGATCAGTGAAAGAGCCAGGAACAGAATTCAGTAGCCACAGACCACCATAGTACTAGATTGCACATGCCTCACATCTTTAAAACAAACTGAGAACATTGGATGTGCTCTGTGGGACAGGGCCAGTCTTCTTGATATATCATAGAATCATAGAATTGTTTGGTTTGGAAGGGACCTTACAGATCATCTAGCTCCAACCCGCACTGCCATTGGCATGGACACCTTCTATTACACCAGGCTACTCAAAAGCCCCATCCAATCTGGCCTTGAACACTTCCAGGGATAGGGCATCCACAACTTCTCTAGGCAACTTGTTTCTGTGCCTCACCACCCTCATAGCAAAGAATTTCTTCCTTATATCTAATCTAAATCTGCCCTCTTTTAGTTTAAAGACCTTACCCCTTGTCCTATCACTACATGCCCTTGTAAAAAGTCCCTTTACAGCTTGCAGGCCCCCTTCAGGTACTGGAAGGCTGCTATAAGGTGTCCCCGGAGACCTCTCTTCTCCAGGCTGAACAGCCCCAACTGTCTCAGCCTGTCTTCATAGGAGAGGTGCTCCAACCCTCTGATAATCTTTGTGGCCCTCCTCTGGACTCGCTCCAACAATTCCATGTCCTTCTTATGTTGGGGACCCCAGAGCGGAATGCAGTACTCCTGGTGGGGAGTATCTTTGCACCTTGTGTAACACAGCTCCAGTCTTGGTTGATGCTCCTGCTGCTACCACAGTGTGAATAGCAGTATTTCACCAAATCAAAACCATTCTTCTTTGTCAGAACATCATATTTCAGAGAAAGCATGGGTCTGAGGGAAGGGCAAGTGTCAATGCTGCATTTCTCTTGACTCATCACTTCATTTTTCTGGTTATGAGTCAGACATCCCCCTGTCCTTGCTGTGCACCATTAAGAGGGAGGACAAGGCCCTCCAAGCTTCAGTGCCTCTGTCTCATTCTATTTCTCTGAGCTGTGAGCAGCCTGGGACTTTGTGTAAGGCCTTAATGAGGCCCAAGCAAAGGTTGACTTAAAAAATAAAAAATTCCTTTATGATCTGTGCTGCAGATGGAGCAACAAATGGATAATAAAAGGGCTGGAGACTGGAGGCAAATCCTCCCCTTAGATTAAGGGAAATTAAGTCCTTTGGGGGTTGTGTAATGTATGAGGCTTCATTATTCTTCTTGAGGGAAGCAGCGTATGATCCCTTGGTCTGAGAGATAAAAGGATCATAAACTCAAATGACTCCACATAGTCCGTGTGACTCAGACGGCACCAGGGAATCTGCTGGAGGTAAACTAGATACAACTCAGCCAGCCTTGTGCTGTAAAAGCAGTTCCTGTGACACTGGAAATCATGTTGTCCCCATATTTTCATGTCTTCTCAGGGCAGGGGGATACATACTGTCTGCATGGATGTCTTAGCTGGGGAGAGGGTCTTCTGAGGGCAAGTAAAGCACCCCAGAAGAGACAAGTATCAGAAATAAACCCGGGTCAGGAAGTCTGTAACCCTTCTTTCACAATCCCAGGTACTCGCTCTTCTCCTGTGCAGTCTTTCTAGCTGCTCCAGCTCCTGCTCACTGCTTTCTTCCCACGGAGGCTCTCCCTGACCCCCACCCCCATCTCTCTTGCACCTACTGAGGCTTATTCACCTTGCAGTGCCCAAATACATTTGTTGCCCCTACTCCCAGCTTCTGAATCCTTTTGTTCATTTGATTTTTTTTTTTTTTTTTGGCCAAATTTTCAGCTGATTTGTACTGTTCTGAGAGGTCCCAACACATCCTCCACCTTTCCTGAGCTTTGGGAGCACTTGCTTAATCTGTAATCAGTGTGACTCAAAACAATGTTGGTGTCTGTCCCTGGAGCAAAAAGAAATAATGTGCTTTTTTCTGCTGCTCCCTATTCAAAGGTAAATTGCTTTTCTTTCCTCCGAGAGCAAATGTTCACTTCTTTTCTTTACCTCTCTCCCTGGTGTGTTTACCTCTCTCCTTGGTGTCTAACACAGATTTAGGAGAAATCATGTTCTCTGGGATTTTTGTGGAGTTTGGGGATGGAGAGTAGGCGTGTTACTGGAGAACTTGACATATCTCTTATTACTGAGTTGTAGATCAAAGAAAGACGACATGCGCTCTTGTAGCACTGCACAGGGGAGTGTATGTCTCTGTGTATCTTTGAGTTTACCTTCTACGTTCCTGCAATACTTGTAGATTCCACACACACTTATATCTCTGTGCGTGCCCCTTTGTGTGTCCTAAGTTGTTGTTCGTGTATTTTTCTGGACTTGGGCATATATATATGGCCCTTGTGTAAGTATCTTGTATGTTCTTGTGACTTGGTGCATGCCTATATCCTTTTTGGTCTGGGGTACGTGTATCTGTGTGCCTACACGTTTCGGAGGAGCAGGTTGGCTCATGCTGAAGAGTCAGCATTAGGTTAGAGTACAAACTCTAGTGCCATATAGCATCATGCTGCAACTTGCTTCGTATTTCTTCAGGTACAGTGCATCACCTTCCTCCTATGTAGTAGAGCTGGGGTTGATTCCTTCTGCCAGTGGCAGCTCTCTAACAATAAAATGCCCTTGCCATCAAAACCATCCAGTCATCATACCTGGAAGTGATTAATACCTACCACAAAGCTCTGTAGCTAGGAAATGGGAAAGTGATTTCTGATTGCTGCTGGTATGGCTGACACCAGAAAGCCCTGCTCAGCTGTGTGAGGCATTGTAATTTTGTGCCTTTAAAGCAGGACTACCTGAATCACTACAAACACAAAAAATATTTGTCATGTCTGTCATCTTGTTTTACTTCTGTGTCTCTGAAGTTCTAAGAAATCCTGGGTGGATTATCTACTCTTGTCTCCCTCTCTCTGTCTCCATCTTTTTCCTTTGTTTCTCTTTCTGCCTCTGCAAAGATGTCACCGTGATGAAGCTCTTGATGGATTCCTGGGTGACTCCCACCTGGTGGTGATGGATTGCTGCTCTCTTTGCTGCACGCTCCAGCTGTCTCTGCAGTTCTGCTGGATTGACAGGGCCCATAAATCACTCTTGGAAGGCAAGGTGCTCTGAGAGCTGTGGCCACATTTGTGATATGCTGATGTGACACAGCCTCATATATACCACTTGCATGTGGACAGTGGCTCACTAGGGAGGATGTGGATCTCAGATCTGACTGCCAGGCTCTTATGTGCCCCTCTTCAGGTTTTGAGGAGGCTGGGTTAGAAGGGCTGGGAACATGCTGTTTCTCCTACTGCTGTTTCCATTCTGTGCATACACAGTGCTTCACAGAGTTGAAAAAGGAAGGAGCTGTGATCTGAGGAAATTGTAGAGAACTGGGATAGTGGATGATAAGGAGGCAGAGGTGATAGACCATGCTGGCAGCTGCAGAGCCTCCTCACAGAAGATGTGGATAGAAAGTAGGGGAAGGGAAGAGTTTAGATAGTGCTGCTATCTTTTGATTAGTCCTCCCTTGCCTTTTTTTTATGGAATAGAAGGAGCTGAAGGGCACAGTCAAGAAAAGAGCCTTTGGAGAAAAAAAAGAGAATCTCAGCAAGGCAAGCAGGTGAAGCTGCACACTTGTCTATCCCAGGATGCAATAGATGCTTGATCATTGCATGTGTCCAGGAATTTGCCAAAGTTGTCCTCGGGAGCCTCTGCAGCAGTAACATTTCATCCTCTTGATGCACGTGCACCATGGGTATGGCACAGACACCATCAATCATTCCTGCAAAGCATCTGAACACCTTCCTTGCAAGTCCTGCAATTATTTAATGGAAATTTCCCAGTATTTTTACCCCTGGGTCTCATCAGGGTAATGACAGCCTCACAAATCTCTTTAACCACCATACCAGCTGTAGCTTTGTGAACCTCTAGAGTGGTCCCCAACAACTGGGGGCCACCATTTTCCACAGGGTGGCAGCAACATGCTTCCATTTTCCATGCAAAGTAGTCCCAGTTGGGTGCTTCTCTGTCATGGTTCTGGCTAGGATTAAACCTGAAAAGAGAAATGTTTCTAGGAGGGAGAGAGGGAATTTGCATGTACTCCGTGCAGACAGCATACATCCCCAGATGAAGCATCCTGACAATGTTAAGAGCCAGCAGGCAGAGCTGTATGCAGGATGTTCCTGCTTCTTTCCAATGCAGCATGAACCTGCCTTCCAGATTAACCCTACTGTTTTGTTTCCCCCCCACACACACAGAAAGCCCTCAGGATGGGAGAGAGAGAGATTTTGTTTCTCAGAGGTTGAAACTGTGAAATGACAGATGAAATTTTTATTATGATTATTTTTATTTTTGTGTCTGGGTTTGAAATGATGGTGAAAATGCTCAACAAAAATACCTCATGAATATTCAATTACAGTGCCAGCAACACTTTGCAGTCATGGATTATTTATATACGAAATAACCAAAGCTTCATAAATAATAAAATAGCAGCAATCTCCACTGTGTTTTATGTTCCCCATAGCCAGCACGGGTGTAGGGAGGATGTGCCTTTGTAGCACATTTACATGCTGTATCAGCCCCTTGCAGGCTGGGAGCAGTGGGGAGGACAGAGGTAGCAGAACGAAGTGTGCAGGTAAGGGCACTGGAGATGTGGATGTGCACACCACAATATGTGCACAAGGAAATATTTCATTTGCTTCAGTGCTTGTGGGTGCATCTGGCTTCAGAGGACTTCTGGTGTAGCATGAGGCATATGTGTTTTTGAGGGCAGAGGTGGGAGTACTTGCAGAGGGATTGCAGCAAGGGGAGAAAATTTGTAGCCAGGGCATGTTGCTTGTGGGCAGGAAGATCAACCACTTGGCTGCCTTTGCCTTGGTGTAGCTTGACAGCAGCTGTCTAGATGCCCATAAACATACAGGATATCCCCATAATGGACTGCAGTAATAGCGGGGCATTAAGTTGTTTAAGGAAAGGAAGGTCTCACTTCTCAGACTTGGCCCTAATTGATCCATTCATGGTGGTTTCAGATCATCCAAAAAGACCCATGTTGGCAGAGCTAATGATGCCCTCTTGAGAAAGGCTTGGGTTTGCCTAAGTGGGTATAGGTAAAGGATAGGGCAGTGGGTTTTCCCTCTAGCCAGAGCAGCATGCACTTGCAGTCCCCTCTCCTTTAAGTAAACCTGTACTTTAATTCCCAGGACAAATCTCTCTCGCTCCCATTTCCCAGCTTGAATAACTGGCATGTGCCATGCAGCTTATTATACAAGAAAGAAAAGTGATTCCAGGGAATGTCTACCGGAGTTCCTCTCCTCCAGCCTAACCCCACTATTAAGTCAATAATAAAGCAGAATGAGACTTAATAGTCACTTTCCTTAGCATCAGACAGCAGTGTGAGCACCTGATCTTTGCAGACTCCACTGCTTTCAGGAGAAAGGCTCTTCTGCCCAGATGCCTTTGTTTGCCTTTATTCAGCAATGAGTAATCCTGTGGGGATGAACAGAGAGAACTGAGCCCTCCATTGCCCGTGGTCTTCCCTCCTTTCCTGAAGGCTTATGCTGATGTTCCTCTCCCTACCCTCTCCCTAAATGCCAAACCAGTAAAATTGTCGTTGGTTGCTCTGAGGGATGATTCATCACTCTAGTTTGGTGGCAGCATATTTATCCCCCCACCAGCCCACCCGGCAAGGGAAAAGGGATAAATTACTGTCATCTCTTTTTATGGAACATATAATCAGGTGGTAACACGAAGAGTTGCCTTAGTTCAAAGTCATTCAGGATGAATTATTCATTCGCTTAAAATGTCTTAAAAAGAAGGAGAAATCGTCTCCCTGATACAGCATCTCTTCCTGGCATTGCTGCAGTTGGGCATTGGTTGAAGAATCCTGTTCTGATGCGTAGCATGAAGTATGGACAGTTCCCCACCAGGGCTCCAGGACCTTTTGCAGCTCTCCAATGGCTGACATAGTACTTCTTCACTGCTCCCAGGGAAGAAGGTGAATCTCCTTCCTCAGGGTTCAGGAACAGGCTCAAATGTTTCTCTGCATCCTCCTGAGGGCTTGTCAAAGAGGCTTTGAGTGCACCTAGGCCTTTCTGTGCTGGATCTTTGTATGTGGGAGAATTTTAACTCCTCTCTAGAGTCCTCACTGAAGGCTTCTTGTTTTTATTCCCCTAGGAAGGTCTGTCCCATGGAAGTTGTCCCCTCCACAAAGAAAACCTCCTTACAGTGAGCCCGAAAAGGCCATGGTTTTCAGAGAAAAAAGGCTGAGGTGACCTCTTCTGAAAGAGCTTCAAAAGCAGCCATCTAACCACGACTGTACCTCTGGTCCTGCAGGAGCAGGAAATCTGACTTTGTAGAGATTGCCGTCTTGCTGCTTCCTAGTCTGTATATGGGCACAAATGATAGTTTCTGATATGTCCTTGTTTTGGATTCCTCAGTTGGAACTGACTGGAACTCTGACTGTTTTTTTCTTCCTAAACCATCTTATATAGTAAAAGGTTTCCTGAGGAAGGAAAAGTTTATATAATAGTCCTGGGAGAACATCTAGCAGCTTGGAAGCATGTCTGAGGCAGCTGAGTCACTGGAGTGGAATTAGACATCTCCCATGGAACAGGCTTTCTACTGAGGTTTACTTGTCTTACCAAAAATTTCACCCAAGACTCTTTCTCAGTGTTTTTAGCATTTTGCTGAAAAGTGTGGGGTTTTTAGCACTGGAAAATGGCCTTTAATTAAAACTTTCCTGAAAAATGTTGGTAATTGACAAATATGGACAATGATTCAGTAGTATTCTCCATCTGGTTATTTGGAATAATAATCAGCTTTTTATATTTACCAAAACAGACCTTTTTGGGTTAAAACATATTTTTGTGTATCAAAAAATATTGATCATGATTCTGTGAAAAGTTTTGAAAGAACTGAAAATCAGCTCTTCCATTTCCAATCTCAGCTAACAAGGAAGAAGAAAAATGCTCCTGATACAGAGAAAAGTCCTCTGTATCTACCTTCTCCACATAACCAATTTGATGCTCGTCTTTTTCTAGAGGAATAATATTGTGAAGCAGAAGTTTCTGAAAAGGAGAAAGATTCTGTACCCATATCGCTGGAGAAGAATGTGGAAAAGAACCTCCGGATATTCCAGTGGCTTTCAGGTAGGAGATACAACACATAGCACATGTGTTTCTGGGGTTGCATGGTGTTTTTTGTGCTGTGCCGTGGGGAAAATGTCAGCTGATTCCTTACTGCATCCTAATCTGACTGTGCAAAAACATTAGAAAGTCCTTATAAACCCCAGAGCTACCCTTACCTATCTGCCTTTCAAATCTGTCTCCTTGAGGCTTCTCTTACCATGTTCATTAACACACACACAAAAACCATGACAGAAGAGACTGTCAGAATCAGAACTATAAATGTGTGTCCATGCAATAACAATACTGGCAGGATATTTGAAGGGTCCTTGGCATAGTCAGCTGAAATGTTTAGTTCTGAACAGTAAACTATTTAAACTTGGATCCATCAGGCTATCTTGGAAAGGTCTCCCGTCTTTCTTGATGCACTCTTTGGTCATTGTCAGAAAGCCATGATTGCTTGATGTATTTTATGTCACCTGTCAGAACAATTGCAAGTGGTGTTTCTTAGCACAGAGAGCACACCATATCTTTTATTAATGAGTACTTTCTGTTGCATGATCTCAGTATGCATGAGGTAAATAAACCCTCTACTGTGAGGGAATGATGTATTTTATCCTTGGTTTATAAGTGGAGAAATTAAGGCAAGAAAAGCTACACAAGATACATGTGAGAAATCTGCGTACAGTCCCCTGACATCATAAATGCTAAAGTCATTCTTCCCTCTCCACATTTTGGAGATTAAGGAAACAGTTATTGATGAAAACTCTTTGTTTTAATGTCCATTTCCTCTCTATCGCTCTTTTGGGGGAGGGGATCTTTTTTATTTGCTTTCCTCTCATTTATCATCACTTTAAATCCAATAACAGAAAAAAATTAAATTACATTCTGCGAAGAACAAGGCCATGTATCTGAACTCCACTCTGTCCTGGAGAACTAGGGCAGTTCCCATTTGCCCTACAGGTAATTCAATTTACAAGGACTTTGTAAGATAATGGTGAATGAAGCATGAGCTTGTTATGTCCATGGAGAAATTAGTTCTCGAACACTGCTGAAAGAAGTAGGGAAGGAAAAATGAGCAAAACGAAATGAGAAAGTTTATAAACACATTAAGCTGGGCTTCCCTACTTCAGTGTTTGGAGCTGTCTCTGCTATAAATTGTATTGATTAAGAAACTTATTGGAGCTACCTGCTGCTATCAGTTACTTTCCACTTACTGCTTTTTTTACCTGCTGGGCAGTCGATAGTCTGACAGAACTGAAGCCCCAAGTCGTCTTAATCTAGAGCTCATGAGAGCTGGAAAACAGAAGAAACTAATTTCCACTACTTCTGTTTCCTACTGGAAACAATGCACATGGCTCATATGGGTGGGCTTTTTGTGGTGTCTGGAATTGGGATGGGAGAAGTCCATGAGCCTGTGCAATATGAGAAGTCCTACAAAATGCTATGCACTTATGTGGCAGGCAGTTCTCAGCATGTAGTCCCATGGTGGAGCTGCCAGTCATGTCCTGTGCAGTGTGTCTGAAGCTAGATAGTGTCTCCAGAGCCTCACACTGCAGGGAAGGCAAAGGCATTGTCAGGTAATGAAATAATGATGTGAAAGGGCTGGCATGGAAGATTCTTAGGACAGCATAATCCTCTGGTTTTTCTACCCAATGCTGCAGTGACTCTGGTAAGGTAGGGCAAATCTGATCTAACCCTATTCATTTTAAGGTAAAACAAAGCGGAAAGCAATAGAGCCACAAGACCATGAATGTCAGCAATCCTCCTGCTGTTCTGGAGGCCCTCTGTAACTCCCTTTTAGACCCTGCAATGATTCCTCTATAGTGTGCAATTTTTGACCCTTCAGGGTTTCTGATTGTGAAAGAAATGATTGGCTGGTTTTGCTGATTCTTTATATAGATCTACATATACAAAAAAGATAAAAAATAAAGCAAAGTCTAGATCCTCTTTTCCAAATTCAGACCTCCAGAATCAGAGCAGCCCACAGGGTTTTCTTGGCAGCAATCCAATAAAAATAAATGGAAATGGACATCCAGGTTGTTGAAAAGGCTTTGAAAATCTCAGCCTCAGTCCTTAAAAGTCCATTTACTTTCTCACTGCTGTGACTTCAGGTCAACTTGGGCTCTTGACTTCACTAACTGCTTTAAAACTACCTTGAATTTCTCATCTCTCTTGTCCTATGGGATTTTTCTTTTTCTGCCTTTTTTTCTCTGACCCTTCATAAATCCTTTTTTTTTTCCCCTTCTCGCACAAAACCAGCCAGACAGAGATGCAGGGCAAGGGCAATGTGAGGGCATGCCTGGTTCAGAAATAAGGCCTTGGCATCCCCTGCAGCCAGATCACCTCAGGCTGTTGTCAGTTCTTGGATACTAAGCAAAATGGGGCTAGATGACAGATGCAGAAAGAAACCAGGAGTTTGTAGGAGACAGTGTTGGGAACCTGTCAGCTTTGTCTGCACAAGGCCCTTAAGTGTGACACCAATTGGTTTGGTCCTAATGTTGCCATGTGCTATGGGGAATCAGTTGAGGAACCAGTGATTTTGCTCAAATGGTGCCTATTTCCATGGTATTTACTGTGAACTTAGCATTATTTCATCTTCTTTTTTTAAACCCTGGAGATCCTAGAGGAACAAGATGCCACAAGATATTTTTTTGTGTTCAGAAGTTAATTCCTGTCTTTTACAGTTGCAGTGAAAAGATTGAACATTTGACCCAAGTGCGACCTAAAGACTCAGAAGCCGGAAAGCAAAAGAGAGCCCTTACTTATAAAAGTATTCTGTTTGATAAGCTAATCTGGTGACTTATAAAGTGTCTGACTTAGATTTGAATTCCAGGGACTTAAGGAAGTTCCAAAAAATGCTGGCTGCCAGCAGCCCTCTTGCCCATATGTATCTAGTGATCTTGGGTGCCCAGGCTCTTGAGAGGCAGGGAGATCTGAGTACTTTCTAGAAACAAATCCCTTGAAGGCATTTGTCAGTAGGATCCTGAATTGTTAGTCATGTTTGAAAAATCAGGCTTTATACTGACTGTAAAAGTGCTTGTGCCAGTGGGATTTTGGAGGATGCTATGTGGGCTAATACAAAAGCTGAGCTGGAAAATGTAATGTTACCCTTTGTGCCTAGACTGACGCAGTGCCCTAGCAGGCTCTTGGAGGCAGCTAGTACATCTGGAGCAAACTGTTAGCAGGGCTGTACAACTGCATTCTTGACCTGGAAGAACAGAGATCTCAGGGCATTTTTAATTTTAGGGCACTGGTTTTAATTTCTTGTGTTGTGACCGTGGTTCGATGTGGTGCGAAGGCATTGGTAGCCCATCTGAAGTCTTCCCTTATACTTTTAGCCAGATATGTAGGTCTTTTCTTTTTTCCTGGTCTTTTGTACCAAGGGCTCTTCTGCTGTTTTCTACTCAAGAGATGGCTGCATTTTATTTACATGGACAAATAGAGACTTTTTGATGTAAAAAGCTGAACATGACTGTATATTGCGAAGAGATATTATTTAGCATGCAAAAAAAAGACAGTCTTATTATGGGGTGGTAGAAATTTGTTTTCACTTGTTAGGGTGCAGTAGGAATTCATCGATTTCATAGTGTATATGTAAGTGCTATCTTCCTATTTAAAATGGTGACAAAATCACCCCCAGACATCTCACAGTTGCACAGGAACTGCGCAGCTTCACATTTTTGCATCTTGAAAAGTCATTGTGACAAAGATGACTGAACTCAGATCCACCTGGCCCAAAATTAATCACTCTTCATATGTGACCTAAAGAAATTTGCTGAAGTCCTTTATGAGCAAGACACAGGTAAGGACTGCAACACAGATTAGCATCTCTGAATCTGCCTGTCAGAGGGTGATGAAATGCTAATGTGGAAAAATACACTGGCACACGCACATGTCTTCTGCCAGTTTATTTGCCTAGGGTGTATATCTCTCAACTGACACAATAAAATTGCAATGCCTGTAACAGGTCTTGAAATTACAGTCATGAGCCATATTCCTTTGACCTTCTCCGTATTCTGTTTAGATTCACTCCTTCTGCCGATTTAGCCAGGCGGCCAAAAAGTAAATAAATGCTCCCCACCTGGCAGGTGCAGAAAGGTTAGATTTGCATAAAGTGGCCAGTGTAAATTTCTCCTGTTTGTTGTCACCTCTTCTCTCCAACTGGGAATTCCAAGGCAGAGATAAATGTCAGCTGGAAATAGCACTTCAGTGTCAGCCGTTAATCTCTTCCTGCTGTTTCCCTGTAGCCACTTTGTGCTGCTCTTTACGACATGGATCAGCCAGTCACCTCTTGTGTGAGCCTCTCATTACTGGGCTCTTCTGTTATTGCTTTGCTTACAGTCTTGACTTTCCTTTTATGTTTTCTGTTTGTAAATTAAATTCTTCTCAACTGGTAAGTCACTGTACTGAAATGGTTGTGTGAAAAGCCTGCTACCAGTTTCATTCCCTGAATGGTTCAGTGTGTCTCTACCCTCTGTTCCTGAGCCTAGATGGAATAAAAATCACATAGATTCTCTTCTATGTGTTCATCATATAGCAAGCAGATCATATGAGGCACTGTCAGTCCTCAGGCTGATAATTCAGAGCTGTAAAGCTCTAAGCTGTTCCTGAGGTCACTGACTGCTGCTTGCTTGCCCATGTTACTGAGAGTCCAACAGAGACAAGAGGAGTTCTGCACCTTGGACACTAAAATCTCAGCAATGCTCCTCTGTAAGTGCTTGTCTCTTGCTCAGGAACTGTTAGCTAATGGGGATGCCACTGCTGAAAAGGAGAAGAATGAGACCCTCATACGTTGGTCCAGTTTTTCAGGTCTTTGATTTGGACTCATTCAAGCGCCTGCTGCTGTTGCACCCTGTTACGTGTTATGCTATGATGATTGAAAAGACATCACCTAATGAGAGCAGGGACTCCCCACTTCTGCTTCCCCACTTTGCTTTTAACCCTGACTCTTTAACTCTCTGGCTATTAGTGCCACTTAGGAGGCAGAGGCCTTTAATCACCCTTTTCTCCAGTACCTTCTCACTCTGATTTTTTTCAAGTTTCCCTTGCTTATTCTGACTATTCTTGGTGATCTGCTCCAGCTCTGGTTATTTTTTCTTCTTCATCTTCTTCTCCTTTCTCTTTTTCTTAAACACACACACACACACAAATGCTCCTTCAACTGTTAATCTAGTAAAGCTCACATCTCTGTGTCGTAGTTCATGCACAGATCAACCCTTGTCCTTGTGTTTTGAATGGAAACCTCCATTGCTTCAGTTTGTACCAAACAAAGAGACATATTCTTTGATTTAGCCTGAATCAGAGACAGCTGCTCTTCTCACGGGTTCCAATATGGTTTAACATAACCCATAACAGCGAGGTCCATATTGCTCTCTCCCTTCTGTTTTACCCATGTGCCAGAGTCATCCTGTCTTCCAAGCAGCCACCTGCCCCCTGTTTTTTCTACCTGCCTCCATCTGTTCTCAGTAGAGTCCCTAATTCCTTAAGAGCTGTTTCCTAGCTAATCTAAATCAGACCATACCCTTGGAATAAATTGTACGATTGTTTTGGCATTTCTCCAAGAACAGTTTGGCCTCTTCATGTTGGGCTGTGCTGGAGGATGGCTTTCTGCTCTGTCTCCCCTGCTGTAATGTGTTCAAAATGCTCTGTCTCAGACAACCTCTCCAGTGCTGCTATTCCTGCCTCCAGTAAGAGGGAGGAGGTGAAAGAAATAGATCCGTAATTTGGTTCTAAATCACTTTCCCAACAAAGCCAGTGCTGAAGGTCACTTGTAATGAAGCTGTCATACGGGTAAGCCCTCACAATCAGGGAGGAAAAGAGGAAAAGGAAAATGAGGCTGGAGATGAGTTCATGGTAATCTTGAAGTAATTTCATGCAGATGCAGGTGTTTGGATTGGAGTTCAGGTTGCTGACAGGAAGGTCACAAAAGAGAAACTGCTTCTGTGCAGGTTCTCTGTTGTGGTAGGAAAGACTGCATGGTCCTTTGATGGTGCTTAGCCCTAACTATATGAAAACCTATGAGCAGAGTCCCATGGTCCAAGGGGGAAGAAAATTATGCGATTAAACCATTCTAACCCTGCCTGCATGACTACAAAGTAACTAGGCATAGATTCACATACTCTGAGAATTGCAGGAGGGTTTGCATGGAGGTTTGAATCCCTAGTTTGGAGACCTCAAATCCCTTCCCATAGCAGAGTGACAGTGTGGAGAAAAGAAGCTTTGATTTGCAGGAAAAGGAGCACATAGGATTTCTTAATAAAAAACATTTTAAAATTGTTGAAAATCCTTTTTTTACGTTTAAAATTTATGCTTTCAAATAAGAAATTAATTTACAAAAAAACCACCCCAAAAACATCTTTTAAAAGTTGACATAAAATGAGTTGGTTTAAAATTATTGCGAACAAACCTATTGATTGACCCAACTTGAATTTCTTTAGGCAGGGAGTTAGATTCAGGAGGATTTCTATGGTGTTTGATTTTCCATCTGCTTTCGGGATGGAAATTGCTGTTTGTCAAGATTGACATTCTGTGGCTTCCATCTCAGGCTAGCACTGTGTCTGGGTGTGGGCTGCCTAGGGCTTTAGTGTCCAGTATGAATCTACTCCCTCTGCTGCAGTTCAGCTCAGACCAGAAGTCTTTGTTGTCACAAAAACTGTACCCATGTAGCCAAAGCTTGGGAGCTCAATTCACCCACCCAAGGGCAGGCCGAGGACACTTAGAAAAATGGTGTGGGCACGGAACTGAGACTTGCATGTGAATCCTGAGCACTCACTCCCTTTAGTGCTGCTTGTTCCTCAGCTCCACCCCTCCATTCTCACCTGCCCGAGTCTCATCCTGGCTCCCAGTGAAACAAATTGTTCCTCGATGCAGCTTTTGATTAAATTTCTGGCCTCTTTTATGGAATTATTTCCCCTGGGATTGCCCAGAAAAGCACTGCAGCAGAAAGGGGTGGGAGTGAGGGAAGGAAGAACAAGCAAGGTTTCCTTCCTGATATACAGCCTTGAGAGCTACAGGCATGTTTAAGAGAGTGGAGTGGTCTTTATGGTGACCCTCTAGGGTGCATTATAATAACTGTTCACTGGAATCCATGGGAGGGGGTATGAAATTTAGTGTGAAAATATTTTCTGTTGGCGTCCCTGGATCTAACTCCCTCTCTCCTTTCTTCTCACCTACCACCACAGATTTCTTGTGAACTCTGGAGTACCCAGATCCCCAACCCAAAGAGAGCATTAGTTTAACTTGGCACTTAGCCTCCAGGACTCAGAGTGATATTTATACTGGCAATGGTGGGAAGAGGAAAAGAAATAGTACACTTGCTGGGTTTTACAGTGCCTGTCATGTTTATCATCATTGAAGATCACTGGAAAAAGACTTCAGGAAAGACAAGCGGGAAGTCAATCTCTTTCTTCTCTGGGGAGGCTGTTCGGATTGTGAGAGATTTCTGTGGCTAAGTTCAGAAGGAACTTTTCAAACTGCTAGGCAGGGGAATTTTATAGCATAAACCATGGATTTCAGGGGGGTTTCCTCAACAAGTAGTGGTGTATCTCCTAGGTACAGTGCCCTTTGGGGAGTGCTTTGGGCCACTGACAATAAAAAGGCATCAGTCATCCTTTATGGCTGTGTTTGACAATTGCTTAATTGTGGTGTCAGAAACTGCATGAGAAACCAGGCATGTTGAACTAGTCTTTCAAATGTCTTTCAGGGCTTCTGGAATGAAGCCTGAAAGGAAAAGTCTTGAGGGTGCTTTTGTCATGGGCTTTTGTTGGGGGAGGATCTCAAATGTCTGTGCTTTGGACATCACAAAACCAGCATCCTTGGAGAGTTTATTATCACAACTCCTTGAACAGCTGGCCATTCCCAGGGGGCTACATGTACAATAATGTAATAAAGAACTGTTGCCTTCAGTCTCAGGCTAGAGCTCTTCTACATCACACCCCCTGCCTCTTTGTACCGCTCTGGATATGTGGCCTTTGTTTAGCTAATGAAGCTGTCTGGAGCTTTGAAAGCCCAAACATGCTCCTAGTGCTCGTTACCTGGCTCCTAGAGCAGGAACCTCCATCAGCAGCAGCCTCACTTAAATACCTGTTATTTCATAAGAATCAAAAGGATCAAGGCAATTGGGAAAGTAAGCTCAGAGATGCAAAATCATTTCCTGGGGAAAACAGTGCAGGTAATTAGGCTTTACAAAACTTTTTGATGAGTGGCTACACCTTTGAAGGGAATGTAATCTCATCATGAGCATCGTGTCTATACCCTTGTGAGTACCCCATGTGCATATATATGTGGTAGTGGCAGGCATACATGCACGTTTGTCTGAGCACATGCCAATGTGTATGTGGTATACACAGCTGATACGCGATATCATGAACTTGTGCATGTAAAGAAATATTCTTGGTCATAATACTGTGTAATACTGTTTGTATGTGTGTAAGTGGTGATGAGCACACATGACAGAAGCTTGGAAATGATGGAGAAATAGTTAATAACTCCCATGCTCTGCTTACATTTTCTGCAGTTACAAAGTATGCTGTAGCCAAAAATGTTGGTTTGCATGCTGGAATTTTCCATGAACACCCCTCTGTCCTAGTGGTTGGTTTTATTTTACTTATTTACGTGTCACACCTATGACAATGCCTTTGTCAACATCCAAAAAAGCCTATCAATGTAGTGGACAAATAAATAAGCCTCCAAGATCTAACTTAGGCACGTTCAGAGAACCAGATCTCCCAAAAGCATACTTCTGAGTGGCATCACCTGGTGTTGCCCTGTGACATAGCACTGAAAATGGATCTCTTACAATATTTTTTTTTTAAAAATGAATTTTTCCTGCAGAGTTTTTGTACTAGAAAATCGTGTCCTTGGTTGCAGGCTCATCTGTTAGACAATGCACCTTGACGTCATACATCCTGAGCCAAGCTGTGGTCCATCGTTTCCTGCTAGAACACATAATTGGGCTGGGGAGCAAAGAGCAATTGTGGGATACAAAACCAACTCTCCACGGGACTCTTTACAAAGAGTTTTCACAGTGGGAGCTGGCCACGTTCCCCTGAGCTGCACAGATGCTTGAAAAGGAGGCTTGAATTTCCATGGCAACAGGCTGCATTCTGCTGACTCTGGTAGTCTGTCACTCTCTGGATATGTCTGTCACCCCTGGTGCTCTGAGTTTGAAGGCCAACAATGTGTGATGGACAAAGATTGAAGCGGGGTTGTGCTGCGGTCAGACATCCTGGTCAGGGGAATATACTGCGAATACACCGGGGGAGAGGCACTGTGGAGTTGAGATGATACAGGCGAATCCTCCAGTCTGTTACAATAGGATCTTGCTAGTTGAGCTGTTGTCTGGTTACTCGGAAGCTCAAAGGCATCATGTCACAATAAGATTGTGCCCTTGTCTAACTCCTCTCATCTCTGGCCTTTTATATATGTCAGATGACTCAGTCTCACAGTGTCTCTGTGAGGCAGTCACAGTGGGGAAACTGAGGCAGCCCTAGGAATTAGCTAGATATACAGAAAATGCTAGTGCCAGAGCTAAAGCAGAATCAAGAAGTTCTCATTTCCTTTGTTCCCCCACCTCATTGTGGGGAACTATCACCTTTCATGGAACGTGTAAACTAGGCACGTATTCCTGGTTATTTCTTGAATCACTTCTAAGAAGAAAAAACATTTAACATGCACATAATCAAAATAGTAGGTAAAAATGATATATTGGAATAGAGGACGATAGCTATGAAAAAAAAAATGACGAAAGAGAATTGTGTGCTAAGAGATAAGGGTGGGATGGGCTTAGCAATTTTCTCTGTTCCTGGGTGGGATTGAAGCAGAGGAGGAAGGGCAAGTGCATTAACAGCGGCATGAGGTTGAGTGCAAACTCAGAGGGATAGGAAAGGCTCTGTCTGTCTTGAGTTTATCTTGAGTTCAGAGCAAGCTCAAGGGCTGGCAAAAATTTTATTTCCCATGACCCATGTATTTCCCATGAACTGCAGGAAAAATACAGGTTACAGCTTATAAGAAAGTGTTTACTGAAGGGTCTGCACATTACAGGAGCCAGAACACTGGACCTGGGGAAGAAGGCAGGGAGGCTCATGAAGGAGGTTGCTGTGATGATTTCTGAGATCTTTGCCAAGCTGCCTGGAAATACCTGCTTTTGACATGTACATGAGGATCCTGGTTTTCTGTTGTCACACGAAGCCACTCCAGCACAGAGGCACTACAAGTGGCAAGCGGGGCTGAGAGGAGGAGCTGAGGGAGAGAGATGGTGTGATGTACTATTCCATCATGTGGAAACATATTGGTGTGTCTGTGTTCCAAAATGGAGCGGGCTGGTACACAGAGCACTAACCTCAACTAGCTACACTAAGGGAAAAAACGGTATCTTGGCCCCCTTGGGACACCACTCATACTGTGAAAGAGATATCCAATGAAGACATTGCTTCTGTGTGCAAATGGGAGAGGAGTGGGATGGAGAGAGCTGCATCCCCTTTGAGAACTGCGTTATCCTTAGGGAACTGGCATGCAGGGGAGGCTGAGCATCTGTAGGTTGGCAGGCAGCATTTGCCTCCGCTGAGCAATTGCGTTTATCTCTAGAATTCTCTGCAATGTTTATGGCTGAGGAAGGGTGTAAAACTCATTGGATTCAAGTCCTTGGTGGATAATTATTCCCTCCTTCTTCTGCCCCTACTCCCCATGTCCTCCTGCCCTGGATATGAGACACTGTTCACAGGCTATAAATGGATGCAATGAAGTGCTTAATGTGGAGAGGCACCTTATAATCAGGTGAGGCACAGAGTGGGAGGTGAGGCACAGGGTGGGAGGCAGCTTGCCAATTCCTGCTCCTTCACACATGTAGTCAGTCCCTGAGCCTCCTATCACGCTCATCTGTGGAAGCTCATTTCTTCCATTTCCCCTTAAAATGACTTGTAGCCTGTAAAGCCTGGAGCAGGGTAGCTGCGTGCTCAGAATCCTAAGGTGCTGTCTCTAACAGGAGAAGGTGGTGAGGTGCAGGGAGGGATGCCATGCCACTCTAATTCCACATCAGGACTCTGGTTTGGCTCTTGCAGCTTATGAGGCCATCAAAGCCTCTCACTTAATTACAGCCATAGCAATGAATCTTTCTTCCTGTTCATAATGCTTCCAACCAGGGTTAGCAGTATTTTTATTCTTAAGACCTCAGGAGAATTTTCAGCTTATAAGAAATCACAGCCAACCACAGTGACTGTTAGAGGTTGTGTCTGTAGGACTGCATTCACATGGCTGGAGGAAAAGTGTGGGGCAGTAAAGCTTGGGACATCTGGCAGTGCGAGATTTGGTTCTGTTTTGCACAGTGAAGGTCCACTGAATGGGCCCTGTGCCTAGAGAGGCATAGAGGGCTTTGCATTAACTGGATGTGACTACCTGAGTTGCTAGAGCCCCTTGCACAGTGGCAGTTAGTTGTTCCAAGGCATTATGACTAGGCTGAGTGTAACATATCGTCATTATGGCATTATCTCTTCATTACATGCAAAGTGCTGTTGGAGCTCAGGGAGGAGCACAGGGACAAAGACGGAGAGGAGGGAAGTGGCTCATTAGCTGCCCAGAGGAATCAAGCTGAACATCTCTTTTCCTCACACAGAGGGTCTGTCATTACCCGCAAAGGACGAGTCTATTAGAAATTAGGGCTTGGCTCAAGGACAGCAGTGTATATCAGCATGGACATGTGCTAATACACAAGTAGACACATGTCACCTACATATACCCCTACCCTTGGACCAACCAAGACATACAGAATGCACATCTTGGCTACTCCCATAATGCAAGAACCAGCATCTTCCCTTCTATTGCTGTCTGCTTAAATTTAGAAACACATGTACCAAAACATGCTCTTGTATCTACAAAGGTGTTCATCTGCTTTATAGGGACTGCTTAGAACCATGGCCAACATAGTTACATCTTACCATCTCACACATGCTTACCCTTCTACCAGAGAGCACGCACAGCAACTGCACTAAGCCTGCTCCCCATGGACAAAGAGTTGTGTCTCCCTTGTGCTCACGCTGTGCACTCCAGTGCATACTGTCCCTTCAGCTGTGAAATCTGCTCATATGCATATGCATTTACGGGCACAAGTATATTCTTGCTTTTCCCTTCCTTCCAATTTTCCGTTATATTGGTTTCCATAAGTTCTACTGGCATGCACCAGGGCTTCCACAGGTTTCCCCACAATCATGCCCTGTCAGAACCAGCCGAAGCTCTTGGAGCAAACATGAGGACTGGCAGTGAGCTGGCACCGTGGCTAGGTGAGCTTTCTGGTGTAAGACCCCCTTTTATGGGAGCCAGGAAGCATTACAGCTTGCATGTTATTCTGGATGAAGTGTGGGAAACAAATTCCCAGTGATCTCTTAGCTTACCCACCAGCTGCTGGACTTTGTCTGCAGTGACTTTGCAGCACTCCTTATCCCTGCTGCTCTCCCTCTTCGGACATGGATCAGGAGGCCATTAACTTGTTTACTCCGTGCTGGCCCCAGCCTCACAGACCTCTTGCTGGACAATATATCAACAAAAAGCATTTGGCAAGATTTATGGAGCTGTTGCTGCCAACTGTGGACTGTAGAAAGTAAAAAATGTCCCTTCTGAGGCAATAAAATATAAAACGGGACCCAATTTCTCTCCAGGGTAGGAATCATTATGTTTGACAATGCTGTAAAACACATGGTGCTACAGCTCGGGAGTGAGAGCCAGAGTAAATGCTGCCTTCGGAAACCTCATTCATTGCAAAGCTGGGATGTGTGATTCATTGCAGAACAAGACAGCAAGGGTCTTGGGTGGAGACAGTCTCCCTTCAGCCTTTTTCTTCTCTGAAAGAACCAGAAATCCCTCTACAAGCTTTGCACAGGTTTTCTGAAACTGATTTTAAATTCATTCATTTAAATTGGAGCAAGTACTCTGGGTATATACAGCAAGACTGGTTTGCTTCTTTATTAAATCAGTTTAGCTTAACTGGCTCACAGAATGTTTAAACTTGAAGGACTTTTCACTAGTTAAACCATACCAATTAGAAATCAGGCATGATAGACCTGAATCCTTCTCTTTGTGCCAGAGACTCTAGGCTCTGTACAAAGACTTTGTGCAAAGACTTTGTTTAGGGAACAAAGTAAGTAACAGTTCTCAGCTAACTAATTTCCACTTGTGTGTCTGCCTGTTTATCCTTCATTTTGTCTATACCTATTATTGTGCTGGTCTGTACATACTGTGCATCTCTGGCAACATTATTGTGGTAAAATGCTATCGGCAACATTTTGATTTAAGTAACACTATGTTAGGGAAGACCTATATTTCTAAAATCTATCTATCATTTGAGGTGAGGGAAAG
>NW_010517363.1:57965-67316 GCF_000687285.1 Phaethon lepturus
AGGTGTTTTGTCAGGCATGAATAGAAGATGAAGGAGAGATGAGAGAGATGTAGCTGTAGGGCGCAGTTGTTCCCCTGGGTGTGGATGGGAAAGAGATGTTCACGCCAGAAATATAGTGCGAACTGCATTGTCTCATCCCCTATGAGATGTGCTCAGTAAAGTTATGTCAGCCTAGTGGGAGAAGCATCTTCTCTGGGTCCTTTTAACTTCATGTCAACATTTCCAATTCTTAATAAAAGCAGATTGCCTCAGGACTGAAAACTCTTGGTGTTCAGTTCTAGGAGGACACTAATGAAAAGAGAGCCCTTTGAGAGAAAGAAAAAGCATACTGGGCAAGTATGAGATTTCTGTCTTTTTCTCTAGGCTGACTTCTGCAAATACACCCCATTCTTGTTTTGTGAGCAGTAACCACTGGCTCTGCAGTAGCAGTGGTGTCCCAACAGTCTTGTGTTTGGCTGAGCTTGATGCTGGATAATCCTTGGTAGACAGTCAATTATGTTGTAAAGGGGGCTGGAGGAAATACAAGGTGGACCTGTCCTTCATTCTATGTATCTCAGGAAATTCAGTGTAAATACAAAAAGCAGTGAGATCACCTTAAGCCAAGACAGCAAGGGGTTTGGCTTACCAAGAGCGTACCTTGTATGAGCAGAGACAGAGTACTCCAATAAGTGGTTACTTTGACTGCATTTGTGGATGCAGATGTTTACCTGAGTTGGGGCACTGTAATCACTGACAGCTCCCTATAGCACAGTAATAAAATTTTGAACAAATGCTCTTCTGGATTAATGGCTTTGCTTACCACTACTAGCTGGCCAAGATTTCTTTGATCCTCAGCAGTGCACGTTATTGTTAGCTTTTTCTTTCTCCAGTGCGTTCCTTCTTTGATGAATAAGTTTCTTTTCTGAAATATTCTTAGATTCTGCTTATCTGGTGTCAAATACTTTGTGTCCAACTAGGGCATAATTTACAGCGATGTTGAATATACCATATAGCCTGTAGCATGTGTCCCATTATATCCTGACAAATCTCTAGAATATGGACTATATGGGCTAATTTTTCGCATGGTCACAAGCTAAGGCCAGACTATTTGAAAGAGTTATATCTCAAATGCTGAACTATTTGGGAATTGTGATCCATGTGGTGATGAACTGCATCTCCCTGCTACAGCCTGCCATTGCTTCTCCCCAGCTCTTTCCACAATCTGTGTTTTGTACATCACAGCCACTTTGGTAAATATGCAAAAAGGTCAGTCCCCACTGGCTCTAAAACACTATACCATTTTTACACAGGAACTGTTGCAGAATAGGTAAGTGTATTACATAAGGCACTCTTAATGTCAGGCACAGGCGGCGGTGTGATTATGATGTGTGGAAAGACAAAAGAATCCTTAAAACAAAGGAAAAAGAGGTGAAAAAACACATTGAGGGCAGCAGTTTCTTGTTTGGACAAAAACTGTTTTTAGTGAAGTACCCCTCTTTTATTTCCCCTAGTTCTCCTTATCATTTCCCAACACTGTATCTCTCTCTTCTATCAAGAACCTTCTCTGGGATTTATTCTTTACTATGCAAGCTTGTCATGTCTGTGTTTAATGAAGTTTAATTATCTTCTGATATTCAATGAATAATTATAAATCTCTTCAAGATGCAATCACAAGCACTTCATGATTCATTAACGGTGGAAAATCAATTGTAATTCACGTAATCCCTCTCTCCTGACCAGTCATACCCTTGTCCCCCCTGTGCACCTTGTTGTTCCTTCCTCATTTCAACACTGAGGAATACATTAATCTATTTTCCTATGAAACAAGTTAGAGTTTAGGGTAGCGGCAAGGAAATGGGAGCCCAGACAACAAGGTTAGATAAGCCTACAAGTGAACTCTGTCACATGCTGTGGGTGCTTTGGAGGTGTCACGAGCTCCAGATAGCCAGTTTCCTCAGTTTGGAGACCAAGAGTGCAGTGGCCCCCATTTGGGAATTATCTTTGGCTGTATACATCTTGTATTCCTCTTGATCTGGTCTTCAATTTGAACTCAAGTTACAATTTTCCCTGTTGAAAGTCTCCTGAGATCTGTGAGCCTTTGCACTATTTGAAAAGTAAGGACTGAAAGTTTATTTTTGTTGGGACTGAAAAAGCTGGAGGTGTCAGCCCTGGCACAGGAAGCTATTCAGTGCTATCTTTAACTTTCTAAACAGCAGGCAGCATGTGAATCCAGCTGCACAATGATCCTAGAGCAACCTTTCTAATTGAAACTCTTTAACCTTTCTGCACAATTATAGCTACAAAACCTTACTGAATGCAGAAAAGATGGTTGTTTTTTAATTTTTTTGTAAAGGTTAAAAGATTGAAAAATAAAAGAGAAAGTGAGATAAAGAAAGAAGGATGGAAATTAATGCAGTTGAGTTGCAGTTTCCAGCAGCCCCAGGAGAGCTCTGCAATGAAGATGACATTTCCATACAATTGACATTTCCCGGCTGGAGCAGTCCTCTGATTTGCAGCTGCTTCTGTGCGAAGACCATCATGAAGAGGATCATTTAGTTTCTCATGTTCATCAAACGGGATTTAATTTTCCCCCATCCCCACATACCCCACATCTCTCTTCCAGAACTGGCACAATCTGCAAACTCTGCCTTTCCTTCACCGTTTGTAGGGGTGACCTTTGCCAGACGTCCTGCTTTTTCAGCTCTCTGTGGAGTCTTGCAGAAGTTGCTTTTTACGGGAAAGTTGGATGGGAACAATGGCTCTCTTGATTTCAGCTTCCAGTTTTGGAAGTGAGTTTCTGTGTATTTTTCCATTTATTTGTATGTTTGCATGTTTGTGTTTGTGTATACATCTCTTCTTGGCAAAAGTTGCTGTACAGCACTACAAGGACTCCTCGCAGAGCACAGCTTTGTGGCTTTCAGGGTCTGCAGGTTCATACACAGGCTTCCAGCATCTTACACACAAGTCCTTCACGGGTGATGCTTCCTCCTGGGCACAGGTTGCTGTGGAACAAAGCAGCTTTTCGTCCAGATTGTAGAAATTTTTCTAAAGTGCATGTATGAAACTGGAGATGTATGCTCCATGACACTACATCGCTTTGAATCTGCTTAATTCAATTTAGATGAGTACGGTATGCTTCTTCAGCTGAATTATTCCTCTTCAATAAATACGTTGCTGCAGTAATCAATTGGCATGTAATTAACAAACAATAACTATCTTATTAAATCTAAATGAAATGCAAATGCAATTCAAATTCATTAGATCCCCACTGATGAGTTCCCCTCAGCTTCCCCTTCAGCCATTGCTCCTCTTGAACAAGAGCTGCTGCTGCGGCTGTCACTAGATACAATAATTGGCATGCTGCCTTCCAGGGCAGTGTTGAACCAATGTTTCATGCATGCTTTGTGCATGCACAGCCAGTCACAACGGGCAAAGCTGGATCAATTCAGTCAGCAGCTATAGGTCACAAGGCACAGTGCTTTTATTAACCCTCTAATCCTGATGCCTTCCTACAGGGGCACTTCAGACAGCACAGAAATCAAGGCCAGCCCTTTCTTTTCACTCCTTGCCACTGGTGCTGTAGCTCTGTCTTTGCCCCAAACCATGGCTATTCTCAGACTCTGCCTCAGTCCCTTTAATCAGTGCTTTGCTACCTCTCAGCGCCTAGCTGGTGTGCAGCTGCAGCACTTCCCTGGGCTGAAGCCGCAGCTGCTGTTTGTGTGCTAACTGCTTGCCCTGCTGGTCTGCTGTCCCGTATTGCAGCTGCTCCCCTGCCTACCTCTCCAAACTGGCCTTTCTGAACATTGCTGCTCACTGAGCGCAAGGGCGGATCGATGCAGTTCCTGGCTGGGAGCTGTTGTGTTGCTGGGAGCCCAGATGGATGGATGAGAGTAAACTAGAAACCCCAGCAACTTGGTGAAACAGACTTTGCTAGCAATCAGATAACATTGTTGTCCTGATGAAATCTGAATTCAGGTGTTTACCAGCTGTGTACCATGGGACAGGATTTTGAATTGGATGACAGAAATCAGAGACAATATCTAAGTCACGGTTGTCCTAAATTGCCATGTAACATTGGTATGCAATGCTCATAACACACAGTTTTAGCTGAGAAATAGTTGTGTTCAGTGATGAATGAGCTGATCTTTACCTGGTGTCATTCAGGGCATTGGAGTAACACTCGAGGCACTTGAGCTTGTTTCCGGCTTGGCCAGTGATTTGCTCTAATACCTTAAGCAAGTTGTTTAATCTCTCTGTGCTTTCATTTTCGTGTTTATAAGATGGCTATAATGATACATGCTTTCTGCATAAAAAGCTTCAGTATCTTTTGCTGAAAAAGAGCTGTGCAAGACTAGATGTTTTCTTTAGTATCCTCTAGTTTGATGTTTTGCTAAAATAAAAGACACTACAGATGAGATGATTAGATACAAGTTTGATAAGTGTTGACAGGTTGTTGTTAGGAAGAAAGCCACTGGAAAACATTCCTTGCAGATTTTGACCATCACGGGCAAATTCCTTCCTATAAATGTGCCCCCCAAATCTTAGTTGAGTACAGGTTACCTTTTGACCCTGCTTATACTGAGAGGAATAATGACTGACAAATAACTTAATTATTTAGGAGAGAAGCTGAAGGTAGGTATGCTGGTAGATAATTGCACTTCAGTTACACAGAGTAACAGAAAGACTTTGATGAGTAGTAATCCTGTTGTCTTAAATGTGTCTACAAAATAAGGCTACTCCTGTAAAACAAAATTGCCTCTGAACTTCTTTCAGAGCAGAGATATACATTCATAGAATGACAGAAATACTTAGCATCTTTTCGAGAAGAAGTGCCAAGCAAAATGGAAACTTCCGCCTTAAATTTCCAGACTAGGATCTCCAGGCCATATTCACACAGCTTTTAATTAATTGATGCTTCAATTCCTGGCATCTTGCAGGTGCAAGGTAAGGTAGTCCAAGAGCACATCTCATATTTCTCAATTCCTCATGCTGATTTAGGCCCGGTTCTCAACCCAGAGGAGATAAGTAGGAGTTTATCATTGACTTCAGTGGAGCAGGGGCAAGCCCTTTTACAGAAGGAGGCTTGATTACTGTGCACTGGTAGAAAGGGTCACTTACAGGGCCAGAATGTTTCAATGGTCATGTCTCAGAAATAAATCTGTATGCTTCTGACACAGAATATGCAGAGCCCAGCATTCAGGGTCCACCAGTTCCATTGTGCATACGCTATGGTGGATAGGAACTGGCGATGGGCCATTAATGTGCAGACTTACAGCTGCTGAGGAGCTGGTTTAGGGTGATAAACTGAAAAAATATATACTTTTGTCCTTTATGAGATACTCTGTATTTGTAGGAAATCTGATATAAACTGTGATACAAGAATCAGATGAAGAACAGACAAGGTGGTACCTGGTAGAAGTTTGCCCTACATCCTGGAAGTTCCCTGTACCGCAGGCTCTTGCCTGCTTTTCTTTGGGGATGTGGCATGAGGGATGACTTGTGTTAAGTGAGGGAGCTGCTGTTTGGGAATCATCTCTATTACAGAGCCATTAGATAGATGTTCCTGAAATAGCAGCAGATCAATTGATTCATAAGTAATTAATGCATTCCCCTCCCCTTAGGCAACTCAGAATCTGCATCTCAGGAATTAGATAACACAGCACAGCTCTGTTCAGCTGAGAAAATGCTGGCACTTGTGTTCCTCACATACTACTGTGAGCACCAACTCTTCTACTGCAGAGACCTTCCCTTCTTGTTTTAGGAGCCCTGGCAATTACCTTCTGTGTGAAATGGAGCATCTCCTTCTACAGTTGCTAGAGAATTCTCATTTTAGCTGTTTAAATGGATGAATCACTTGCATGCCCCCCCAAATGCTGCAGCTGTCTCACCTTTTCCCTATGTGTCCGGTAATGACACTCTCAGTATTGTTGCCTGCAGCAGTGTGCAGAGTGAAAGAACATGAGATGCTTCTGATTAACACCGGTGTCACTGAGATCAGAATCAGATCCTTTGCAATACTACAGCAAGAGCTTTGCAGAGCTTTAAAAAGGGAACAAAGTCGGGTGCATTAATCTATGGAGATTCTGGTGCACAGTATAAGAGATGGGCTTGAGTTCTGCATAAGTTTCTGTATAGGTTTCTGTATCTCTCTTAGTGGAGCACCAGGACTCTACAGCTCTGTACCCAGGAACAACTTTTCCTAGGCTATATCACTATTGACTTCAGAGTAATTAAAAATAATGCTTTCTTTCGATTCCTGATCATAAGCAACCTGATCATGGCAGTGGTCCTTGTACAAGAACGGACGAGCAGCAAAAACCAGTGAACCTGCAATGTGGCGATCTGGGTGGAATGGTTCTTGAGCAGTGGGCATGCATTGGACAGAAATGAACCAAGCTCCTAATATTTCTAAGGCTTACAGGAATATTATTATTTTTATTTATTATTTGCAGTCACTACAAACACTAATTAGCAGCCTCCCAGGGGAATCTGCTAGCTGTGCATCCTGCTGGGCTTGAAAGCTCCTGTATTCATTTTGTGTTTAAGTTGATGTTTTAATTAAACTGCCCCCTAATTATCTTAACTAGCTTTTAAATAATAACTTTCCACTGAACCATTCACATCATCTGCTAATTGGCTTCCTTCTGTTTACATAGATCTGGCTGGCTCAGACAAATGTGGCAATGGAATAGCAGGTAGGTTTGGGAAGGGGCTATGCTCCCTTTCATATGCTGTGCTTCTGCTGTGTTTGCCTTCACAATAGTGAATCAGATTCCAGGGTGAAATGGAGATGGTGTGCTGGCAAGTGTTTCACCATTTATTCACATGCTGTGTGATGAGGGTATTATATGCTCATGTTTCCATGAGTTACTCCATCTTCAGGGCATCTGATCACTGGCCCAATGGCAAATTATTCTGTTTCTGTGTTCACCCAGTTTGGACTAATTCACAGCGCATAATTAATGGCCCTTGACCCTGGCTGGGAGCAGGGTCAGTTCTTGGCACAGACAGTGGCATTAATGATGTATGCAGTGGCTGCTGCAAATTGTAGAGGTCACCACACAAGCTCAATAGTTCATGGGCTTGCTGTGTCTTCTACTCAGTAGGACTGGAAGGAGGAGCAGTGTATCCAGAATTCCAGGCATCCTTCAGCATGCTGGTGTTCTGCCTTCCCCAGGGCAGTACTTCCTGTGCAGGGAGAAGGCTAGTGTTGCCTGACTCTCTCCCATTGCAGCCTTTCCCCTGCAACCCGCAACAACGTTTGGAGTGATGTGCTGTGGTGCCAGTCACACGCTCCCCACCACTGACTCATACAACTGGGTTCAGAAGAGCCTGAAGTGTGGACATGATATCTGATGCAGCGTTACAGAAAATGTCTTTGGTTGATGGTGTGTGCTGGGGCCTGGGGTGTCTGTGTGTTACTGGATTACTGCATGCAGGATTAGGGCTGTATGTGTGGGCTCACACACATGAGTGTGTGCCTTTATGTGCACTGCAGGCTAGACCTGTATGCACATCTGCAATGGCTGCATGTTTCTGCAAACTGCGGACATGCAGCTGTCCTGCTGAGCAAGTATATGACTTCACGCTTGTTAGCACATGGGGGTCAGATTTGATTCAGAGGTCTGTAGTCATGTGTCGTGTTATTTAAATGTTCCCTGGTGGATTGCATTGCCAAGGTTCTGATCTATATATTATATCTCATGCAGTTTGTCTGCTTTTTCAGCCTGCTTTTTCCTTCTTGTTTTCCTGTGTTTGTTTAAAACCTCTACCACAAAAAACAATGAACCATGGTGTGAAGAAAATTGTCCTGGAGGTAGCAGGTGAAAGTATGTAATCCTTCATTACTTCTGTCACCAATGCAAAACCATCCTATTTGCCATCAGCTCCCATTTAGAGATGTGTGCTAACTAGCATTTTATTACAATGTGTATTTGAAAGCAATTAGAATTACGGTGCCAGCATGTGGCTAATTCAACCTCACGATAGTGATTTGGTTAAGTCAGCAACTGGTGACTTAGTTTGATCGCCAGAGTGCGTGTGTGTGTGTGTGAATAGCCTTTGATCAGGTGCCACTGCAGCCACCTGCCATCAGATAGGGACACACATACTCTTCAGTGCTCCTTAACATCATACAGGCTCCTGTTTAGATTTTGGGGGTATAAATGTTCCAGAGCGCTTGAACATTAATGTTGTGCCAGGAGAAGAAATTATGCATGACATTGAATTGGGTGGGCTGGGTACAAGTCTGTCCTTTACCATCAATCAACATCATCTGAGAACAGTGGAGCTGTTACGTTGGTATTTGCACCCATGTGCCCCAGTGCCAGGCTGTTGTGATGCAGAGGTCATTCAGTTAGGGGTGGAGCAGCACAGATCTCTGTCACCTTTCTTTTGAGTCAAAACTCCAGAATTGCTTTTAGAAAGGACAGCCTTGGGATTATTGACGTGCACTTGTTTCTGTGGTTTTCTGTAGCTTTGTGGAATGAGACAGGACTGAGACCACCAATTTGTCTGACCTGAGACTGCCAGCAAACCTTGGGGCAGTGATCGCTGCTGGCTGACTAGTATCATTACCTGAAAGCGAAAGGCTTTCCCTTCATTGCTATTCCCCTGATTCATCTGGCATTGCTCCAAAGATCTCTGTTGCCAGAGGATGCTGAGCAGAATATATATTCTTGGAGATAAGTGATTCTTCTCCCTTGAGGAACTTGCATTCAGCAATCCTCATCTACTTTTATAAATTTCCATGTCACAAGAAAAAATAAAATCCTTCATCTTCTACATTTCAAACAGCAGAATTTTTCCTTCTAGGTGAAGCCTCCTTTTGCCATCATCACCATCTGTTTTCAAATAGACTCAGAAAATCAGGTTGGGTTTTTGTTTACAGAATCACAGAATCACAGAATCACTAAGGTTGGAAAGGACCTTCAGGATCGTCAAGTCCAACCATTAATCCAGCGCCACCATGTCCCCTAAACCATGTCCTGAAGCGCCACATCCACACGTTTTTTGAACACTTCCAGAGATGGTGACTCCACCACCTCCCTGGGCAGCCTGTTCCAATGCTTGACCACCCTCTCAGTGAAGAAATTTTTCCTAATATCCAATCTAAACCTCCCTGGTGCAACTTGAGGCCATTTCGTCTCGTCCTATCACTAGTTACTTGGGAGAAGAGACCAACACCCTCGTTGCCACAACCCCCTTTCAGGTAGTTGTAGAGAGCGATGAGGTCTCCCCTCAGCCTCCCCTTCTCCAGACTAAACAACCCCAGTTCCCTCAGCCGCTCCTCATAAGACTTGTGCTCCAGACCCCTCCCTAGCTCTGTTGCCCTTCTCTGTACATGCTCCAGCATCTCAGCATCCTTCTTGT
>NW_010517364.1:0-299 GCF_000687285.1 Phaethon lepturus
GGGGAGAGCAAGAGGGACAGGACAGACGCCGTAACGCACGGCGATTCGTCACCTCCGTCCTGCTGCCCGAGGACTTCCAATCCTCCCTGCTGCAGGGCTGGAGTGGCGGCATCGCTGCGACGGGCTTTTCCCCGGCTGGTTTAAGCGGGGATGCCAGTCCCCGGCAGAGTCAGGCTGTTTTGCAGCATCTCAGGGGCAGATGCAAAGCCTGGGGGAAGGGTCTGCGCTCCCCAGGGCAGCGTAACACAGCCCCTTGCACGGCAGAGAGAGCAGGAGGGTGCAGCGTTTCCACACCCCCC
>NW_010517364.1:929-1179 GCF_000687285.1 Phaethon lepturus
AAGGAGAAGGATCAGGAGCCGGAGCGTCAGACCCTGCGCACCAGAGAACCCCAAGGTCTGGTGCAACGAGCAGAGGGGTCCGCGACAGCCAACAGGTCCCCATACGGAGGTCAGGCTCACGCAGAGTCCCGGCCAGCTGTCCCCCCGCAATTCCCTGGTCGGTGGCTCTGGGCGAGAGCTCACCACGGTGCGGGGAGCGACCCTAAACCCCCCGGCCCACGGCCGTCCCAGGGCAAATGCAAGAGCTGCC
>NW_010517364.1:1366-2283 GCF_000687285.1 Phaethon lepturus
GCCGGAGCAGGGAGAAAGGCTTCTCTGGGATGCCAAAGCCTGAGGATTTCAGGACGGGGCTTTTGGAGGAGCACTAGGCACCTCGGCTCCCTTGAACTGTGGTGGGGACTCCTGTCTTCCTCCCACTTAAGAAAAAGCCACTAAATCGTCTTGCCCACAGCTAGCCAGAAAAGATGCATTGGGACTGACGACCGAACACACATTTTTAGCTCCTGTCTCAGCTTTCATGACAGGAGCAGCCTCTTTCCTGACAGCTCTGGGTTGTGGGTTTTTTTCCACTTGAACAAAAAAGTTTAAAGCTTTTTGGTTAAGCAGATATTCAGCTACAGGTAAGTGTTTGGAGCTACAGAAAGCTCATGTTCACGTCTTCCTTGTGCCTGAAAACCATGATCCTTGCTGTGGATTTATGGGAAGAAGGGGAAGAATAAGGGTGAGAGGGCTACAGGATTGCCTTTTTCCTGTGGAGGTGCTAAGAGCACAGACCTCACTCAGTTACAAAGACCTCAAGGGCACTCAGTCTAAGGCAGGTTTTGGAGGTGTTTGGCCACATCAGCCTGGTGCTCCACCCCAGCTCGCTGCCATGCTGGGAGCACTGGTATCGCAGCAGCAGTGCCGTGCTGACGTGGGTACGGGCTCCTGCTACCCCCAGAAGGGGATTGCACCTGGGTATTTCGGCACTGGCCATGCACACGTACCCTTTGCCCTCACCTCCCACTACCTGCATCTCCCTCTCCTTACCGGTTTTCCGCACAGCTGCGGGGCTCAGCGATGCCCCGGTGGTCTTTGGTCTCATCATTTTGGGGCATGCCCAGCGTTAAGCAGGACTTCATCTATGGGAAAGGAGCATGGGTGACGCAAGCCGGAGCGGAGAAACCCTGCCCAGCTTTGCCCTGGTGTGACAGCCTGCTGAAACCTCC
>NW_010517364.1:2433-2676 GCF_000687285.1 Phaethon lepturus
TTTCCCTGGTGTGCCCGCCTGCTGAAACCTCCACTTCGCTTCAGCCCCTGTCCCCCCACCGAAATAACGTGCGCTGGGTGACTGCACGTGTGGTTTTGCCTCCTCCGTAGCAGCTTTTGAAGCGGTTGGCTCAGCTGAGGCAAGGCTGGCAGCGAGGCAGAAGTGAGGAAACATCTGCGGTGGGAGCTTGGTCCCTGCAAGCCCCCATGGGAAGCAGGGACCCTCATAAAACCGCAGTGGGAG
>NW_010517364.1:2986-4329 GCF_000687285.1 Phaethon lepturus
CCCCCCCCCCTCGCCCCCCCACCCACCGCCACAAGCCATCGTCGGGCAGCTCTGCTCCCTGGGGGCAGCTTTTTTAACTCTGCCCTTCGGCGGGCTGGGAGGTGCTGCTCGAGGAGAAGCAGCTTGCCGTGCAGTAGGTGCAATATTTTATAATACAGAGCTCTTCAGGAGGGTTATGCAATAGCCTCCAAGCCCAGCCATGTATGTGTACTCAGATGTCTTTATGCCGCTCTATATCTAATTTAATTACGTGCTTCCTGTCTCATTTAGCTTAGCAGCCTCCCGTGGGTTGTCTGTATTATCAGTCCTTGTTTTGGAACACAAAAAAACTCATCTGTGTCGCAATGGCTGGGGCCAGGCTCCCTTCCCGTACCCGTGCCGCAGCCTTGCCAGCACGAAGCCCACCTCCCATCCACGGGGACCGGCCCTCTCGGGGTTTCATTTCCACCAGGGAGGTCCTGGCAACCCAGGCAGGGGACACTGGGGACACCCTGCATGCTCGGGCTGGGAGGTGGCTGGACCGCGGTGGGAGAGCTGCATCCAGCGTTTGCAGGGTTACAGTTACCGGCTTCCCCATCAGAAGCAAAACGCAAAGCCTCTCAGCCCCAGGTATTGCTGCTGTTGTTTCTGGGTTAGTTTTTGTGAAGCGCCAGCGACCTTGGAAAATAAAGTTTTCAGCCCCGAAACTACACAAATGAGGCAGGTAACAGGGAAACAGGGAGGGACTGTTGACTCGGTCCGAAGTGCCCTCGTTACGTGTGCCCCACAGCACAGCCAAGCTCTGAGGAGAGTTTCTGGTACCAGGTATTTTTGCATGGTTTGAGTGGAATAAGAAGGGGAGGATACAGAAATGGATGGGAAGGGGAGGCAGGGAGGAGGAGGAGGAGGAGGAGGAGAGGAAGGAGATGTAAACAGCCTGGAGAGGGTTAAGCACAGAAGCCTCCTGCCCAGCTCTGACCAGCACCAGATACTTATTTTTGTGGGCAAAATCTTTTTGTGCCACCTTTCCCGTGAGTGGATCAGGGAGATACCGAGAACAGAGCTGGCACAAACAGCTCCCATCTCCACTCGCTTCTCCAGCGCCGATTTTTTTAATTGGTTTTCCTGAAGGAGAGAGGAAACGAATGAGCTATGAGTCCCGCTGAGCTGTCGGCATGGAATCCGGCCGGCGCTGAGCGCAGAGGAGCAGAAGCGAGAGACTTAAAGGCGCTGCTCGTGTCGCACAGCCCCTTCCTGCCCCAGCAAGCTGCTGTCAAGCTCTGGTTGCACTGAAGGACAGATGCAGGCGAAGGAGACGGGGAAAGGGGTGCTGGGAGGGCATCACCCGTGTCGGGAGGTTGCCG
>NW_010517365.1:0-243 GCF_000687285.1 Phaethon lepturus
CGCAAGCCCGGTTCCTCCCCGTTGACTCTGCAGACGGAGACACTCCCCTGCGGACGAGCAACCCGGGGTGGGACGGGTCCTGCCTTGCGCTCCCGGAGGGGACCGGGGAAAGTGGAAGTGCAGGGGTCTTGCGCCAGCAAAGGAGCAGCCGGGTCTAATTCCCTGCAGCTGGTGACAGAAGAGTCGGGACTGAAAACCCGTGGCGTGTTTGCAGCGGCAAGGGACACGGCGGCTCTCCGGAGC
>NW_010517366.1:0-952 GCF_000687285.1 Phaethon lepturus
CCGGCCTCACCGCAGATTTCCTGGGCCGCGATCCTGGCATCTTCCGCAGCACGGGGACCCGCTCTGCCTTGCGCACCGAGGTGGACCAGCGCTTACTCAACGGTGACGGCTCCCCTCTGCCCCTCCATCCCCCCGGCTGGGCTAATGCCAGGGACCACAAGCCTTGCAGTGGCCGGGGCACCCGCTGGCCACGGCACGGCATCCCCTGGGCCGGGCACAAGCAGGGAAAGGCACTGGAACAGCGTGGTCTGGGGGTCCTCCTGGCCAGCATCCTGCCCTGGCACAGTGCAGGGGTCCAGAGGTGGTGGTCATGCCCTCTTGCCCCAAATGACCGTGGCTGGCTCTTGCTCGTAGACCCCAAATTCGTGGCAGCCCACTTGATCCCAGACAACGATGACCAGGACAATGATAAAGCCTACTTCTTCTTCACGGAGAAGGTGGTGGAGGCGGACAGCAAGGAGCATGCCATCGTCAGCCGGGTGGCACGGGTTTGCGTGGTGAGATGCTGGTTGGGACCATGGGGGACAGGGACACACCAGGTCATGGCGATGGCCCTGATGCTCCCTGTCCCTGCAGAACGATGCTGGAGGCCAGAGGGTGCTGGTCAACAAGTGGAGTACCTTCAACAAAGCCCGGCTGGTGTGCTCTGTGCCCGGCCCTGGTGGCATTGACACCCACTTTGATGAGCTGGGTAAGGGCTGCAGGGAGCTGGGGACCCTGCCAGGGCCGGTCCCTTAGTCGGTGGCTTTGGGAAGCTCCTGGGCTTCCAGGAGAAACCCCATGGTTTCATCCCCAGAGGATGTCTTCTTGCTGAGGACGAAGGATGGGAAGAGCCCGGAGATCTACGCCCTCTTCAGCACCATCAGGTGGGTGGTCCAGCTCCGGCTTCTGGGGACGTCCAGCTGCAGCTGCCCATGACCTGCCCCTGTTGGCATCCCCATGTCGCTGATGG
>NW_010517366.1:983-1808 GCF_000687285.1 Phaethon lepturus
TGTGGCTGCTGGCTGCTCCCCGACCTCCGCCAGCTCTGCCCTGGTGGGTGCGGAGATGTCGGTGCTCCCATGGCCCCCACCGATGCCGCCGGAGCCGAGCATGACTATGCTCACCCAATTCACTGTCCCCTTTCAGCCATGTCTTCCAGGGCTCTGCCGTCTGCGTGTACCGCATGGCTGACATCCGCGAGGTATTCAACGGGCCCTTCGCCCACCGGGAGAGCCCCCACCACCAGTGGGGTGCCTACGAGGGCAGGGTGCCCTACCCACGGCCGGGTGTGGTGAGCGACTCCCTGGACCTCCCGGGTCCCCTCCGCTCCTCCGACTGCTCTTCTGGGTGGGGGGTGATGGGGCTGATCCTCCATCTTCTCGTCTGCTGAGACGGGCTGCCTATGGGATCCACCCCAGGACAGCTGGGGACCAAGGTCTGGCAAAGGGGAGGAGAAGATGGATCCCAAATTGGAAGGCGAGGAGGGACCCAAACCAGCTCTGCGGGGTGATGGTGGCGAAGGAAGGATGGGTGCTGGGGTGGCCAGGCTGAGCTGGTCCCCTCTCGTCCCTGCAGTGTCCCAGCAAGACCACCAACCAGCCCCGGCGCCAATACGGCACCACCAAGGACTTCCCCGACGAGGTGCTGCACTTCGCCCGTGCTCACCCCCTCATGTACAAGCCCGTGTACCCCCGGCACCACCGGCCCCTCCTAGTGAAGACCGACCTGCCCCACCGCCTGCGCCAGCTTGTGGTGGACCGGGTGGAAGCCGAGGATGGGCAGCACAACGTCCTCTTCCTCGGGACGGGTGGGCGGCAGGCGGAGCGTGCAGGAAG
>NW_010517366.1:1888-2356 GCF_000687285.1 Phaethon lepturus
GAGGCTGGGTACCGAGAGTAGCGGCGGGCAGGCTGCTGGGGTGCGTGATGGCAGGGTGCTCACACCTCCACCCTCCTCCTCCTCCCCACAGATGCTGGCTCGGTGCTGAAGGTGGTGGTCCTGCAGAAGACAAGCTCAGCCATGACCGAGGAAGTTGTCCTGGAGGACCTGCAGGTTTTTAAGGTGCCATTTGCTGCCCTGCATGCAAACAGGCTGGGGACACACGTGGGCATGGAGGCTCAGGGCTGTCACCGCACTGTTTGTTGGGCACTGGGAGGTCTCAGGGCTGCGAGGTCAGAGGGCGGCTGGGGGACATTCCCGGTGCCCCCCAAAAGCCCTCGCAGCTCTGAACGAGTCGGGCTCTCCGTGGCGAGGTTTTCGCCAGCCTCACGCCCGCTCTCCTCCCCTGCAGGCACCCGTGCCCATCACCCAGCTGGAGATCTCCGTCAAGCGCGGGCGGCCGGCAAC
>NW_010517366.1:2623-2845 GCF_000687285.1 Phaethon lepturus
GGGCGTGGCGCAGGTACGGCTGCACCGCGGCGAGACCTACGGCACGGCTTGTGCCGAATGCTGCCTGGCCAGGGATCCCTACTGCGCCTGGGACGGCACCGCCTGCACCCGCTACCAGCCCTCTGGCAAGCGCCGCTATCGCCGCCAGGACGCCCACCATGGCAACCCCGTGCACCAGTGTCTGGACCAGAACCTGACTGGTGAGAGACTGGGAGGGGGTGC
>NW_010517367.1:0-207 GCF_000687285.1 Phaethon lepturus
GTCACTCCAGGGAGAGTTCTAGGAAAGCAAACGGCCTTTAATCATTTTGAAAACGACACCTTTTTCTAAGTCTTCATTGTAAGCCATTTACTAACCTCTTCAATTCTGTTCATAAAATGAAGTTTATTTCTTTATATCTTACAAAGTCCTGCTGTCCTTAACAGAATTTTTTTTATTTTATTTATTTTTAAATTTTTATTTATTTTA
>NW_010517368.1:0-649 GCF_000687285.1 Phaethon lepturus
CCTTGGCCCATTGATCCAGCCTGTAAATACTGATGTAGTTAATATTTGTATATGCATTTATCTATGCAGAGATGTACAGAACAGTTATATATGTGGCTATGCAGTTACCATGTCCTGGTTTCAGCCAGGATGGAGTTAATTTTCTTCACAGAAGCCAGTGTGAGGCTATGTTTTGGATCTGGGATGAGAAAACGTTGATAACGTGCTGATGTTTTGGGTCGCTGCTAAGTAGTCAAGGACAGTCCAGCTTCTCGTGCTGGCCTGTCAGCGAGCAGGCTGGGGGGGCCCGGCGAGGTGGGCAGCGAGCAGGCTGGGGGTGCCCGGCGAGCTGGAAGGGGACACAGCCAAGACAACTTACCCAGGTTGGCCAAAGAGGTTTTCCCTACCATACAACGTCATGCTGGGGATATAAAGCTGGGACGATGAAGAAGGAAGGGGCAGAGGGACATTCAGAGTGATGGTGTCTGTCTTCCCAAGAAACCATTACACGTGATGGAGCCGTGCTTCCCTGGAGATGGCTGAACCCCTGCCAGCCCATGGGGCGTGGTGAATGGGTTCCTTGTTTTGCTCTGCTTGCCTGCACGGCTTTTGCTTTACTTATTAAACTGTCTTCATCTCAAACCATGAGTTTTCTCACTTTTACTCTTCC
>NW_010517368.1:786-25377 GCF_000687285.1 Phaethon lepturus
GCTTAGCTGCTGGCTGGGGTTAAACCACGACAGACCATCATATCATTTACAGTTCCCAAAGGATCGTGCTGCTTCTGTTAGCATTTTGCCTTTGTGGGGTGTGTGACCAGAAGAGCTTTAGGTGCTTGAGATAACCATCTAATGCTCTTAGTCTTTCATCTAGCAATTCAGATAAGCACATCTGTAAGTTTATGAACAACAGGGTGTGGGTGTGCTTTGAATTATGTGTATACCTCAATGCTTTGCTGCATAAGAGCAGTACAGCAGAGTAATGAGCAAAATTTAAAAAAAAAAGCTCATCAGGCTAAATTTAGGTCAGGATCTGCAATTCATCTCTCTGGACACCTGATGCCTCTAGCTAACGGGCATGACTGGGCTGCTCCAGGAATGATTTTTTATTCCACTGATCTGACAGCACCCGTCATTTTCTTATACACAAGTGTCCGTATCACTAAATCACCTCTGCCATCGTTAGTGCTAATTGGCTCCCTTGTTGTACCCTCGGAAGAGAATGAAAAGTCTGAATGGAAGCTGAGGGCCCACCTCCCCACAGAACTGCACTGGGTCAACCTGCGAATGCAGAACAACTTCTGCTTTCGCATTAAGCTCCCTGGTCTCGCTACTGCCAGGCTTTCCAAAACTCTCACCGGTTTCTGTCAGGACCGGATTTGCCCACACAGAAGTTGAAGCATATTAGCCACTAGTAATTGTTTGCTTTCAATCGTATTTTTCTGCTGGTGGATGCCTGTGTGTGCAGTCTGGTGCTCTGGGCGGGCTCCAGCCCTTGGCAAACAAGAGAGACAAAACCGGGATCGTGAGCGGAGTGGGAATGCAGATGTGCTGGCATGAGGTTAGCCATTTTTACAAAATACCACCCTTCATTTAAGCTGTGTCATGCTTTCTGATGTATCATATGATGGAGAAGACAAAGCTAGTAATTTTTTGGCAGACTGAAGGAAGATCAGGCAAGAGTAGGTCTTTTTTACAAAAATTTCTCTTTCAGGACCCTTCTGAGAAATCCCTAATTGTCCTAGAAATTCTCTGTTTTACATGTAGGTGTTCAGTGTGTAATCCTGAAACAGATCTTTGAGCTATAATTCTTTGAAGACTGAGTAAAAATACATCCTTCGTCTTGCAAAGAAATTTTTCTACCCTTTTCCAAAAGAAGTGATGAGCTTCTCACCTTAATAAGAACAAGAGAGAGGAAGAAGGGGAGAGGCAGAGCTGACATCTGTAGTTCATGCATCTGAATTGGATTCCATTATTTATTTTATATAACCAGAAAATCTTGAAATTTGCCTCTGAGAAAGGAGAAATGGAGTGAGCTGTGGAGAATGGAAGTATCATGATTTCGTTCCAAAGAAAATGAGGGAGGAAAAACAGAGTCCTGCCAACAGAAGAGTAGCGCTCTTTGTCCTCTGTCACTTCTCATGCTGTCCCACCAACTATGGTGGAGACCCTAAGCAAAACAAAAGTAACCAGAAGGCACAGAAATAATTTCACATGTTTTCAAAGCCTGTTCTCAGTTGAAGCTATTTACATTCTCTCTTTACTTTATGAGTTCTAGGCCCCGAAGGTCTTCCTGTCCTTTTCCTTTCAATGTGTGTGGGTGAATTTTGGCATCCTTTCTGCTCTCCTCCACCTTCTTTAAGGTCTCCACTTGGTTCCCCAGTGAGATGCACATAGATTTGCTATCTGGCAAAACGCAGCATCATTATTCCATACTCCGCTCTAAATCTTATGCATCACTCTCGTTCCAGCTTTACAGGTTTTGTTTGCATAAATGAGCAACTGCTACCAAAAGAATCTATATTGTCATCTCTGAAGACTTTAATCCTCTTTTCGTCCACAGAGTAAAAATAACACAGCAGTAATGTGACTAGGATGACTGCTATGCTGGCTAACAGCAGGGACTGAACTGCGGAACTTCCAGAGCTTAAAAGCATGACCACTTTTATAACCTGAGCTGAAGGTAGGAGGTCTGTAGGAGACCTGTATGCTCTAGGCACTGGACATGCAGAGGGAGAGCTAGATCACAGACTGACTGCTCAGTTACATGAGTTTCCCCTGCAAAGGAGCTCTTTCCAAGCATCTGGGCTTTACAGCATTGCAAATCCTGTGCAAGTCACTACCGAGGTGATGACAGTCATCTTACTGGCCATACCAGAAACTGTGATTCAGTCCCAAACTAGAGGAAAGAATAATCCTTAGGTCAAGTTAGTCTCAGATTCTCTGCAGATGCTACTGGCAAATTCACCAGGCTTGTTCTACAGTCATTCTGCTGTGGTTACAAGGTTGTGCCCCTGGCTGTCCCAAATCTCAAGCTTCTTGTTATCTCCAGACCTTGGATGAACTGGGTAGTCCTCCTTCTCCCATGCCCCGGCTGGAATCCCCTGTGCAGCAATGGAGCTGTCCTGCAACAGGTCTAGCTCATAGCTCCATAGAAATAGAGAGCTGGAAGAGGTGTAGAAGGTCCTGTAGTCCATTGCCTTGTCTTACCCAAGGATCACTGGTACACAAATCATTCCTGACTGACATTTGTCCAAAACTCTCCTTGAAGCTCTTGAGTGATGGGAGACTCCACAGATGGGGGACTCCCAGGCAATCTATGTGACCAAGCTGCTTTCCTTACTTTTTAAAAAGTATTTTCTAATGAGCAGCCTGTGTGCTTCTTGCTGCAGGTTAAGGTACCATAAGGTCTGTTGCTGATTTTCTGTAAAACTACTATTTGACCCATAACTTTCCATCCTGTTCTTGTGCTGCTGGTTATTCAAAAGTGTAAGCTCTTGCACGTGTTTCCCCTTTTCTAACTTGTTCCTTCCCCAGACCATTTCTACATGGTCTGTAGAATCCTGACCCTGTCCTCCATTGTACATGCAGTCCCTTGTGGCTTAGCAAATTTAATAAGCATAATCTCTCTTACATCATCCAGTCTGTAGTGAAAAACCTGGATAGAAGCAAATCAAGGACAAGACATGCAGAACAGTCTTGGAAAAACAACAGTGGAAATAACTGAAAGCAGGTCATATGATTCTCAAAGCTAATACTTTTTATTTTTCCAGTAAGTGCCAGGATGTCTTTATCTGGGAAATCCCTGTTTGAATTAAAGATATTTATTATTAATAATATTTTCACTAGCTGTCGTATCACTTGGATCTCAGTCACTAGGTTACATTTCACTATCCTTAAATTATTGCACAGGACAGCATGGCTCAACTCATCGCCTGGGTCAGCCCTTGGGTCACTTCCATCCAGGTGGCTTCTCTCTCCCCGAAGTGTGCTGCATCCCTCTGTGGGAGGCATCGCGCTGGCTCCAGGTCGGCTGCGCCAGCCCGGCGCCGCGCTGCCTTCACCAGCCAGAACTGGGACAGCACATGGCAGCTGCTCTCCGAGAGACAGAGGCAGTGGCAGAAAACACAGGGTCCTCCCAGGAAGGTGGGAAACATGCCAGGGTGTAAATCTTGGCAGAGTTCAGCCCCAAGATATCAAATCTGGTCTGGATGGGAGATTCCACCCCGAGGAGCTCTGGCACTTAAGTTTCACAGCCATCGCTGATACCTGCTCATTCTGAGAATAAATAAAGCTGGATGTAAGAATTAGTAAATTCACAAGGAATTTTTTTTCCCCTGAGTGCTGATGCCATTCACTCAGGCCTTAAGAAAGCTGTCTGAAGTAACTACTTGTAGAAAACTACAGGTAGATATGCAGCTTCCTCCTTTGTCCACCTCTTCCTACTCCCAACTTGAGGGGGGAGAAATATGCAGCTGGAGACCCTTGGGGGAGCTGCCACAAAGCAGGGATCAGACCCTCTAGTTTCTCCTCCGCCTGGGTCATTACCTCACTCTGTGATTATAAGCAAATGTCTTATGAGTCTTGAGCCACAGCAGTAAAACAGGGGTAAAGGTCCATCTAGCCCTCAATAAGTTACTTGAGAGATTGGGAGACCTTTGATGAAACACAGACCTTGCCCCCAGCCTCTGGCCAAGGGTTTTGGCAGTCCTAAAAGTAACGCTGGCCACTAGGTCCTTCTTTAGCTGGTAGGAAGAGAAAGATGCTGGCGACGTACATCTCAGCCCAGATATGTGTGAGTTGTCGTGCTTATCATTACCATTGTTCATTTGCTGCAAAGCAGGTGTTAGCTCAGGAAAAACATAAAAGCTGCATTCTGGATTGTTTGTTCCTCGTTAAAATGATCTGGGCCCCTGTGGTCTTGTGTTGTCTTAATATTCTGGTGCTGAGAAGTGCTGCATTTTCATAATGAAAGCTGTTGCAGGAAAACAATTCCGACCTCAGATAAAAGGAGAAGATTACACTTGCCACTCGAGTTATGGTATTAGAACAACTGATTTTATTTGTTTTCATTTCATTTTCCCTGTCAGCTGCAGCTGAACCTCTGTGCAATGTTCTTCAGAGATGTTAATTGTGTTTTGTGTGTCTGGATCCCCCTAAGAAATGACAAACAAATTAGATGTCTCTTTTCATTTAAACACCAACAAGGAAAGCTAATTTAAGTATGGTAGAGCCGTTGTTCCAGCAAGGGCCCTGATGTGTGATAGAAGCTGACAGATAGATTTAGGGACATAGAGCAACAAACTCTGTGTTGGAAATGTAGATCTATAAGATACTCATTTAATTTTTCCCTCAGCTGGCTCACAAGTGAGAAAAAAATGGGCCACATCTATGCAATAGGAGAAAGCAATAAAGTAACTTAATTCAGTTTTCAGGCATACAGTCACATAATTTATGTCCAGCATTGAAATGGGCATAGCAATCTTTGGACAAAGTTCCTGGGGACACCTGTAGATGCTGTGCCTGAAGAAAGACTGGAAGGCTTTTTCTAAGTCTTGAATGAATGAAAAGGAGGAAAGAACTGCTAAGTAACATGCAAAGAGATGAGGAGAATGTTGAGCACATCGATCTGTGCAAAGTGAGATGTAAGTAATATATTGGTGGTACTCCAAACAGCTGAGCTGCTGAATGGAAAGGGAAGATGACCAGAACAGACCCTGCTCTTCTGGCAGAGGCACCTAGGGAAATTCACTCACCATGACCAAAGTCATGCTAGAGTTGCACCTGCGTATAGTCATTTAGCTCTGGGAACTCGGGCCCAAAACCCCACTTGAGTCTGACAGCAACACAAACAGGTATTTCAGGAACAGCTGCCCTCCCCATGCTAGTTACTAGGACTTCAGGATGGCTGAGCAGAGATGCAACACAGGTGCTCAGCAGGTGTTAATGATTCTCTCAATCACCCTGGAGAAGAAAAGAGACCAGCACAGCATGCATCTCTCTCTCAGGCAGCTCTCCCTTCCTACCTTCTGATTCTGTGTGGCCAGATTGCTTGTGGAAAAAGAGCATGTGAACGTCAGGAAGGCAGTGGAATATCATCCCCTTCTCTGCAGGTTAGTGTCCAACACCTGTTTCAGAGCTGGAGTTTTCCTCCCATGTGTTCAGTGTCTGTTGCTCGTGGTTCTCAGTTTTTCTGAGATAGTTTGGGTGTGCTCTAAGCAGAGGCAGCTTTACAGCATTTAGGCAGCAGACACGTTCTGATAGGCTTTGTGCTCCCCAGTGAAAAGTGCAACAATCCTTGACCAGAATCAGTCACTGTGTTCACCAGTAAATGCTTGAAGGTGACTCCAAATGCATGTCCTAGCTATGTTTTTCTTGCTTTGGTGGTCAAGAGAAAAGGACTCAGCCTGTAGTTACTGGAGGAGGACCGCCGGCCACTGTGGAAGCCCTGTTGGACTTTCCGTTGTGGAAAGGTCTATCTTATCTGTAGGTTGGCCAAACCAAGTTTCCAACTTCATACTCTTCTGTCTTTCCCTGTGGCTCCAATAACTTGTCAAACAGGAAGTTCAAAGGAATTCAAAGCAACCTGGGTCCCCCTTTTTGACTTGTGCCAAACATAGACCCTTGTGGAGAACGATGGACTGATAACATGGAAATTAGTAAGCCACCAGGCACCTTGTGGCAGCAATCAGCCAGGAGGCTGAGGGGACAGGGACCACCATACTGTGGAGTCTTTCTGTAGCAGCTGTGTGTGCAGCCCACGACATGAGAGAATTGCTAACAGCTCCCCTATTTATTTTCTAATGTCATGGGGCAACAGGCAGAGCTGCAGGAAAGCTAATTCCCTGGGGAGATGGCCCTGGCTGCCTGCATCCCTCAGGGCATACCTCCTCAGGCACTGAAAGCACAGCCTATGGACTGTAAGCTGGGTTCTGGCAATTTTACCTGTGCCAAGTAGCTTCTTCCTCCATAAGTGTTCCTACCGCAATCAGTGGAGTAAGTTCCTACCTGAGCAAGGAAGTCAGGCAACAGCTGGTCCTCAAGAGCTGTGAGTTAAAAGTCTAGCAAGCAAGCTGATTTCCATAAAAATGGAAATGAGTCAGGGAGGAGAGAACCATATTTGAGTGCAAATGCAAGCAATTAGCTTGAAGCCATTACTTATAATGTCTAGAAATACTTTTTTTATTATCATTACTGAAATGCATTAGCGATATCTTCTTTAAAAATGTAAATATACACAGTACAATCCCATCTATCTGCCAGAGCATGAAGTAACCCCATGTCCATGGTACATGCGGAGGAGCCTGTGGAGGCTCTTAACCACAAACACAGAAGAGTACGGAGGAATACGAATGAAGGCATTACCAAGGAGCACTTGAGGAAGGTAGCTGTGATTCGGTACCAACACAAATATTTGCTCAAACCAAAAGCTGGACTTTTGGAACAATTTCTAGGAATACCTGCCTGGCACTACCTGCCTTCCTGGCCTTGACCTATGCTGATGTCCCTCTTCCCCAGCGTATTGGTTTTCTCTCTTTCCCCAGCAGGCCCTTCGGAGGATGCCTGGCTCAGGTATGGGACTCACAAGTCCCATCATAAGGTACAGAAGCACCAGGGACTTCCTGGGTCCTGGTGGTGTGGGGAAAAGGTACTGAGTGCAATGGAAGTCATTTATCAGTCTCAGGGTACTCTTGGATAGCCTTGGATTTTTGTTCAAAGAGAATTTTAAGTCCTATCTCTCCACTTCATCTAATCTTGTTGCATTTGCAACTACATGATTAGAATAGATGGTCAATGAATTCAAACTGTTTTCCATGAAAATGTCATGAAAGTGAAAAGGACTGGTTTTGTTCAAGCTGAGAGTACATGGAGTACCCAGTTCCATACTATAACAGTTGTTTTGGCTGGATTCAAAGATTGCAGCTCAAGATTTTGGAGCCCTGTTACCCACCCACAAGGTGGGCAGTGCAACCCAGTCTCCTGCAAACCAATTCCACATCTCCATTGCATTTCTTTGAGGGGAATTGTAGCATCAGATGGAGATAACAGCATGAAGCTGTATGAAACCAACCTTAGACACACACAGGAAGTTCTCAAGTATAATTCAGAGATGATCAGTCCCATGAGGAAGACACACTGCCCTGATGTAAAGAAGATCAACTAGCCATGTAAATCAATCCAGTAAGCATGATTACAGCCTTTCATGTTTTTCCAGTGCTGACAGAGCCTAGGACACCCAGGAGGAATGTTCTTTTTGGCAAGCTGGGGAAAGTATCTATGCTTTATATGTTCTGAGCATCACTTCTTCAGATATAAATTTGGGACATAAGTGGTTCCTTCCTTGACAAATATTTGCATTTGTAGGGTTTTGTTTGTGTGGCTACAGTGGTTGGTGGCATAGGAGTATTGAGCTGTGCTCTCACAGCTCTGCAGCCTGCCGTGGTTCTGGAAGAACTGCCCTATTCCTGACATAATTTGGTGGAAAAATACCCAGAAAAGCCTGGCGTTATCAACAGGTACATCTTCCCTGGCAGTGCCTTGTCCGTGCAGAAACGCTGAATGGCTCTTCTGGCAAAGTCACTGTGTACAAGTATAGTTTTATTCGCACCAGCAGCTCTGCTAATATCTGAGCTGTTAATGTGATGAGAAGGCAATGCTGCGTGACAGTCGGCTTGTTTGAAAATATAGGGTTTTGTTTTGTTAGACAAGTAAGGTGGAGACTTATAGGCCAACTCTGCCTTTGAGTACGCGCTCATGGTTCTCACCGAAGGCAGTAGAAAGAAATAGTCAGAAGTGGGGTGGGACAGGCTATTTAATCCTCTGTGCAGTAGTTTCCCCTACAGGCAGGTGGTGAATTCGCCGTGTTTGGTGCTCGTGGAAGTACCCCTGTGTGTAGGTGTGCGTGTAACTTATCTTCCCCAGGGGCCTCAGTGGGTCTGAACGTGGCCTGCAGGTGATACAGAAGACATTGTCTTCTGGAGAAAGATGTGTCATATTTTATACTTGTTGTTTTGGATTCAATGAGGTGACAAATGTAAGCCTGTTTTTTATTATTGTGTGGCTGCTGTATTTTTCACAGCTCCTTATCAAGAGTTGTCTGACAGAGACAGAAAGTGCTGGGTTGTGCGTTTCTGTAATTTATATGCAAGGGCATTCTCTGTAATCCTTTCGGAGAGATGACTGATGCCCTGGGCCATGCCAGCTCAGCCTGGCACTAATTTCTCTACACAAGGTGCTTCTATCCCCCAAAACAGTGTGGATTGCTTTCAGCTGGGGCACTCCCCATGTCTTAGAGGCCCTTGATTCAATGGTGCTTCAAATCACATGCCAAATTTTAGGTGTGCAAGCAGCCCCACCACTTTGTGGTTCAGTTCATGGATGTGGCCGTTTCCACCGAACTTGCGTTGTGGACCAGCAGGAGACCTTTGGGCAGCTGTGGTGCATGGCCCCGTGCAAAGCCAATCCACACTGATGCTGCTGCTCTTCAAGCACCGCTGGGACCCGCTGGCTCTAGGCGCAGAGGGCATCCGGTGGCCTGTCACGAGCCAGACGGCCGCTATCTCCCAAGGCGGGCTTGAAGTCACGGTGCTGTGGAGCTTTGGTGATGGAAACCTGGGGATGTAATCCTGGAAGGATACAACAGCAGGAAGGGGAGTGCCTCTCCTTGCCTGTGGGAGTTTTGCTGGGATGTTCCCAGTCAATTCAGTCTTGTCTCTGGACTCAAATGGGGGCTTGTTTCTGGGATGGGTGCAAGAGAGCCAGTTGGTGGGGCACTGTCTGGATGGCTGGATGTCCTCAGTTGTCCTCTTTCCAATTTACCTTTGTAAGAGGCGTCTTCCACTCCTGGCATCTTTTCTGTGTGGGAGTGGGGAGAGGTAGCAGGAGGGGGCTGTTGCCTCCCTGTGCTTCCCCAGCAGAAAGCTTCCAAACGGACATGAAACACTCTTGAGCCTCTGGCCGGTGGTGGCTGCCCTGCGCTGTTTGACTGGGATAAGGAGTCGGTGCCAGATGAAGGAACTGCACCTGCTCATTGCAGGCACCACAGCCCCTCGGGGGAAAAAAAAATGGTGGCACTTGCTTTGGGAGGAGAGCCCTGCATGGCGGGTCTGGAAGGATTCCATGGGTCAGTATGCAGACTGGTGCCGGAGCAGGGAACACCGGGGTGAAACAAGCGGAGAAGGATGCAGTTCATTTTCAGCTCAGGATGGACATCAGTTACTGACATGGTCCATTAGTGGAGCTGTTTGTTATTCCAACTTAATCGTGTTTTCAGAAAGAAAAGAGGAAAAATAATCAATATGCCCAGTTCATTTTAAAACGATAAATAACCACAGGTCTCTCTCCTGCCTCACTTATAGTATCGCTCTTGGCTGGGAGAGCGGAAGGTGCTGTGCTGTTTGGCCAGCAGAATCAGGCACTGTGGTGCGCTCTGAACTCTTCTCAGGCCTCCAGGCCCTGGGTCCCGCTTATCAAGAGTGATGCACGGAGCAGCTGCAATACCGTTCTTTGACCTGAGCTTTCAGATCCATCATTACTCCTTGCTGTAAACTGCTTTTTCTGCTCCAGCCATTTTAGCGTAGTGGGTCCCAGCATTCATCGCCCCCGTCCACGGCCGTAGAATTTTTCTTCTATGTTTAAAAGAAGGCTGTGAACCAGAATCTCCAACGCTTGGTGCAAGGACTTGCATTGCCTTGGTGAAGGCAATAAGTAAAAACCTCTCCTTCTGAGCACAGTACTTGCTCCTAAGCTTGAATTGTTTTTTTTGCTTCACAGTGTGCAGGGACATCGTGTGCCCTGAGATACCGTGGTCAGAGGGAGGGGGTGGGCAGGCGGGCGGGGGCCACACCAAGCCCAGACCCCCAGATCAGAGACTCCCCAGTGCACGTATGAACCATGCGCATAGTCCAGAAGAGATCAAAGAGCGTTTCTTCTGTACACCCTCATGTAGCACAAGCACAGTATAGGAAACATGATCGCGTGTATAAAATGTGGGGGATTTTTTTCTGCTGTACTTGAAGACTGTAATTTTACCACTATTGGCTTTCACGTGGTTTTCTCGTGAGTCTTCTGTAGTTCTCAAATTCATTGGATTGGCTGGGAAATCATATGATAAGAAAATGCTAAAGGTGGTGTGTTTTTTTTCTTTAAGACCTGCTAGGTTTCTAAGTCTGTTTTATGTCATTGCAAACAGAAGGAGAAGAAATGTCCGTAAAAATAAAAAGAAAGCTGTTGATCTAGGTGGTAGGTCTTTAAGACATACTCTAAATACTGCAGAAATTATGATGAGCTCACAGCAGTTTCAGAAAATCTGCCTGCTTAAAATACAGCCTCATAGATTAGGACTGTAATTTAGTCTTGTGTATGGAGAAATATGCTGTAAGTGCTTAAATTATAAAAATAATAACAATAGGTGAAACCTGAAAAAAAATGAATCACTGCATTAGAGAACGCAGTAAAAAGCTTTTGTTTCTTGTCAAGGATCCTGTGCTGACAACCACATCCAGTACAGCACCATATACTCAAAAAAATGCCTTGAGGTAGGGCTTGGTTACACAAATTTACAAACTGGGTGATGGGAATCTGGGCTGCAGCACGACAGTCTCAGAATCGGTGACAAACCTCGCTCTGCACAGCTGGCTGAGCCACGAAGCAAGTGCCATCTTTGCAGGGGTAGAGTATGGCTTGGCTACACGGCGATGGTGTGTCTGGTTCTGGGATGGATGGGGAAGGAGTGTGGAGAGACGGGCATTGCAAAGGGGACGCTGTGATGTCCAGGGCTGTCAGTCATGGAAAAAGCTGACTCTGGTCACCGGATCTGCATGGGTCATTGGACAGAGATGTGTCTTCCCAGCGTTTTCCATGGGAAAATGAACAGGCTTCCTGTGGGCTTCCCAGCATCCAGAGGTGAAGCTCTGCGTGCCGGCTGGCTCCAGGTGCTGCCCAGAGCCGACCGCTGGTCTCCCAGGGTGTACAAGCAGATATCATCCTGCGTATCCATGTCAGGGTGCATTTGTCCTCGGGATGAGTTTACTGTCCCCATGGGAGCCCACAGCTGGTTGCATGGATAATGCAGATCATTCCCCTGCCTGGGGCTTGAGCTCTCGGTGTGCTGATTCCAGAGAGAGGAACGTACAGCGCAGATGCTGAGCAGAGAGGGCATGGCCCTGCTTTGCCAGCAAAACCTAGCTAAATGGCTAGAAAGTCTGCTCAGGGCACTCCTGAAGAGAGAAAAAGCCAAAGGTGTGTGGCAACATTGGATGTATGGTAGCTTTTCTCTTTCTACTTTTAGCATCCTTTTAGAGACATGTTTCTGCTGGATTGTTTGCTTTGAACAGATCTGTACATTGGAGATTGTTTGGGTTTTTTTTAGTTATAGAAACATTCTTTTTGCTATCTTGAAAATGTAGAGGAGACATAAAATAATAATAAATTGCATTTTTTACTATGTGAAGTCTTCTTTACATAATTGGCCTGGGTGTAAAATGAGCCTTAAACCTAGATTGCAAATTGTTGCTTTTCTCTTAACGTCTGTCATCTTCTCTCGGAGTATGAGATCTTGAGGTTTGGCTCCATCCTTCTTCAGTGTTTGGAAACTGCTCAGCATGCACGGCAGGCTGCTGTAAACATGCAATAAATAAGTACAGCACGAGCACGGCAGGTTACAGCTTGGGCTTCAAACTGATTTGAAGAGACAGTGGACACAATGCCCAGCTCAGGGCTCTTTCTTTTTTAAGCAGACAGGACGTTTAATGAGAAATTATCAATACAAAAGGTACTGCAGAAGATTTCTAAGCTGGCTAGTGATGCAGGGAGATGTCCTCATTTCCCCTCTCTTGTTTGTTGATGAAACTCTCGTGTTTCTTTTCCCTTTAGAAAATTCTCCGTTATTACATAATCCTTATTTCCTCAATGCAGTCCTTATGCTATGTTTCAGCTATACAGAAAAAAAGGTCTTTAAGTATTTCCACTGCTCTTCCACCACAGCTAGACAGACAGCTCTTTTGCCTCAGTTTTTGATGGTGTTTGTGTACAACAAGGTGTTTAAGCCCCAATTTAATATTTTTTTTTATAGAAGTGGAAACCTTTCCTATACCTCTGTTTCCACTCTGTATTTTCCTTTTTACCCAGGAAAATTTCTTGGCCATCTCTCTCCTTGGGCCAGCCTTTCTGTTAGGATACATTCCAGGCTCCACTCTTCCTCTGTTTTTCTACTTGCAGCCTCAAACTTTTAGCACAAGGTAGTGAAACCAGTAAAAGAAGGAATATCAAATATCCATCACTATTGATAATGGTTATTACAATTTCTCAGGATGATGAAATACGGTTGTTGGCAGATCTAAAAGCATCCAGGAGACCCTGTCTGTGGCCAAGGTCACTTTGGCCAAGTTTTCACAGACACAGGGCAAAATGGCAGTTATTGTTCCCAGGTGCAAAAAAAATCTCAGTTTATACTATGTGGCACAACACAGAGAAGCGGAATGATGTAGCAGATGTGGTCTGTGTGGTTTCAGCATGGCGGGAAGGAGAGAATTCCCCATGGAAAGGACATTTGTCCTTTTGAGCCGAAACCTGGAGCAGGATTTGACCCATAAGAGTCAGGATTGACCAGAAGAGAAAATCAGCTACATATAAAAATTGTCTGGATTTTAAAACTACATCACACCTGATGACAGCATCTGTGCTCACCCTGGTCCCAGTTACTTGGGGCTTTTAATGCAATCTTTTTATCAGCTCTTAACCGTACTTGAAGGAAGAGAGAGAGAAGGGGGAAAAAATTCTAAGTCATTTCCATAGCTGTATCTCCTTTCCCATAATCTGAATGACAATCTGACACCAAAGATTCTATTGTCAGTTGTTCCTGAGAGAGGAAGAGGGAAGAAAAATTTCTTGAGGTTTGCAATTACAAATGTAATGATCTCCACAGAACAGAAAGTAATATCTGTCTGTAATGCAGACAGGTTGAAACAGAAGATGTAGAAGAATAATAATAGAAACGAGAGCGTGACACACACATACAGAGATGCTTCTGACATCTATCCCCCAATGATCCTCTGTCATTATTTGCTGAAAAACTCAATTTACTTGTTTGTGGATGAAAAAGGAAAAAAACAAACAAACAAAAAACACCCAACAGCCAAAACCCATGAAACAAAGAACCGTGTGGCTGAAGAAGGGGAATGTTGTTCTTCCCAAGGTTTTTGAAAAGCTGATCCTTTTCACACAGCTGGACATCCTTGTGGGTATCTAACAACATATAACTCTTAATGACTGGTAGCAATTGGCATTTTTTCATTTTATCAGGTTGTTGATATTACTTGTTCTGTCAGCTCTTGGACCTGACTCCCGTCTTGGTTACACTAGCAAAGCCAGGCCTTTGCCCTGCATCTTCTCTGGGGCTGCCAAAGACAAAATGTGGTTCACTCTGGACAGCCAGGTCATGTATCATCTTTCTCATTTCTCTGATTGTGGGGAACATTTGCCCATGTCTGGAGGCAATATGATCAGTGTGGTAAAATTGGTGCCTTGCAGAAGGTTGGAGGTTCCTTGTTTGGTCATTTGCGGCATTTTTGAGCTCTTTTTTAAAAAGAAACAAAATAAGCAACCTTTTCCTCTACTAACTTAGCCTTACCCTATTTCTTTTCCTGCTTCCTGAGAGCTTTTCTAGCCAAGCCTTACAGTCTGTTTGACTCAGCAGATGCAGTTGTAGGTGGTATGCTGATGACTTATAAAAGCAATTAGTGCAACCAGCAGACACACCAGGCACAGCATGGTTTTGCCAGAGTGGTTTGTGGAGAAATGTTATCTACTTAGACACCGGTCTTTCCTGAGCTTGTTCTAACATTTCAGTTGAATCTGTTCTGTTTTCCTAAAATGCCTGATCCTGGTGTCTCTCCATAGAGGGGCTGTCCCCACCTGTGCTGAGAGTGTCAGTGCTGTACGTTGCAACCCAGGGAGAACGGCAAGAGGAATATTTTGGTTAACTCCATAAAGCATTACCTGCTCCACTTCTCAGCTGAGAAATCAGAGATGAGCTGAATATAGCTCCAGGGGTGTCGGAGAGCAACGGGCATGTGGGAGCTCATTGCCAGCAGCTGCTGGCTAGGTCTCTGTGCACTGGCAGCCTGGGTACAGTCTTGGCCCTTTACAAACAGTGGGTGATGTCCTGAGAGCTGGCTCCAAGGTGTAAACCACACGTGCACAGGTACATCCAGCCCCAAGGAAGGGAGGCTAGGGTGACCATGAGCTATCCTGATGTCTTATCTGTTTTGGACTCCTTGGGGTAGATAAAGGCTTTGGCACAAATTAAATTAATTCCCTTTCCTCTGCCTGACTTGGTCCTGCTTTTTTTCTTCCTGCCTCTGTAAAACCTCTCCATGGCACTGTGAAGCGGCAAGATTTGCATCCCAATACGAGTCCACCTCTGGTAGCAGCCTGGTAAGGTGGCCTGTCCTGCAGAGGTTGGAAATGCAAAGGAAGGGCACCGCTTAGTTTACTACTTCAAGTTCATTCCTACTTTGAAGATTTTTCCAGCTTGTTTCCTGAAGTGTTGGGCATTCCAGGCACTTTCATCCTTTTTCATCATCTCACAGGGACCTGCTCTTGGCCTGTGGGCTCTGCCCTTGCAGCCAGGTGGCATGCACGAATCAAGGACACTCTTTTACCAGTTAAAAGTTGTTCTGTGGACTTTGTGGCTTGCTTGAATTTGGGAACTGCTCTGAACCAGGTTGATAAATCCAAAGATAATCTGTATTTCTAGCAGGAAGACTTGCTGGGATAATTACAGCTCTGTGTATACTGGCCAGTCCCTTTCATAGCACATGCAACTTTCAAACGTGTGGAGTTACAGCTTCTTCGGGCTCTAGCCAAAGGACCGGGATGTACTTTCCCCCAGGTTTTAGTGAAGCAGAAGAGAACAGTATTCTCCATGCACAGCGTGGCGCGAAGCCTGTCTTGCAGGGACTGTAAAAGCCAGGGTCTGAGGTCTGTCTCTGCGTCTTTCAAATGCTGACCTGGAATACACATAAATTTACGCTAGAGAGACCCAGCAGCGACTACCGGGGTGTACCCAGGCAGGCGGTGGGTGCCGAGGCCCAGGAGTGGTGCACAGAGATGGACATGTGGGTTTGGCAGCAAGGAAGGGGCTGCTCAGTCGCAGGGTTCACAGTACAGCCTGACCTGTTTTTTTTTTCTGCTTAGACGAGGTCATGCACCGTTTAAATTGGTTAAAATTCTGTTTACTGCAACCGAGGCAAGTGCAGCCTAAATACTCTGATCTCTAAGGATGGCGTTTCAGTTCCAGCACGTAGCCTTTGTTAAAATGCATAGACTTCTGGGCTGGTGGGCTGCCGCTGGGAGCGAATTCGTGTCAGGCTTGGTCCTGTGCTGCCGTGAGCTCGGCGCAGCCACGTTGTGCAGCGCTGGAAAAGCGAGGAGGATTAATGGGAAGTGAAAGTGATTCAACCCTAGGGCCTGAGAAATTCTCCTCTAATGCCAGTTTGCTAGCTGAGCAGCACCTTGACTTCAGTGGAATTACCCCCGATTCATACCAGTGTACGTAAAGGTCCTGGAAACAGACCAAACCAGGACAGGTTTTGTGTCTGCCTTAGCTTGCTGCTCACGTTTTCATTTTCCAATATCAAGGGTGACTTGGATGCCAATCCTATTTTCTCTCAAATCCCAGGACGCAGGTCTGTGGAAATATGGTTTGGATTTGGGCCCCATCTCTGACAGCCAGTCCTGTCTAACTTCACCATCTATCTTAACGAAAAGCATGAGCCCAAACAGCTGGTGTCACCGAGGAAAACAAATGAAATTTGAAGAATGTGTTAGGTTTAAGACCAGAGATGGAGACTGGAACGATGAGAGGCTTACAAGCCCAGCTTGCTTTGTTAATAGCTCAAGAGAGGAGACATCAATTCTTTTAACGTGATTTCTGCCCTGGTAATCTTCCTTTTAAGAAGAGTGAGGCATAGTGAGATACTGTAAGGTTTCATTCCCACTGGCGAGGTCTTTGCTGTGAGTGTTGTTATTCTGATCAGCTTTGGCATCGTATAAAATAGCACTTATTCTGCAAGTAATCTGAGAAGCTCTTCAGAATTCATGAGGTTTAAGTCCAAATAATTACATTTATTGATCTCTGCTATGTGAAGAAAATTTCCAATTTATTGCGGACCTGTTTGGTTGTTAGACCTCAAATTAGGCCATGTCAGGAACTTCTATTTTTCTGTCTCTATTTTTTGATTCTTTTCTTGGGCATGAGACTGTTCACCTGATAATAAGTGCTGTCAAAACTCATTGCCGAACAGGTAAACTAGGATGCCTGGTGCTTGCGGCAAGCTGTGGGCCAGGCAGACCCTGTGCTGGTCCAAGGGCAGGAAAGAGGGGTTCAGGTCTACAGCTCACATGCCTGATGCTCTGCTCCCCACCCTGCCATGGCCTCACGGCAGGAGGCTGGGTGCTAATTGCTCTGATGTGCTCTGGAGAATAAAACAGGGACAGTGCTTCCTCCAGTACTGTGAGGTTAAAGCCCAAGCACTTGGAGATCCCCAGATGCACTCTCTGCCCAGAGGCTGCTCCTCTAGGAAAAGGAGGCTGGTGTTCCTGCTGGTCGTGCCAGAACTAAAAGGGAATCACCAGTATGGCTTAGTGGTGGCTAGAAGATCCATCCATGCTACATCTCCATCTAGATCAATTCCCAGAAGCACCAGGTCTTAATCTTTGTTGGTCTGGGGCTTCTGTAAAGCACAAGTGGAGTAAAGGTGTTTGCAGGTAGTCCTCATTGCCATTTGCCCACTGCTAAAGGACCCTGCAATGACAGTGAAGGGGAGGAAGACTCCATACCTGAAAAGCAGGTGTTGTTGCAGATCAGGCCTGAGCTGCACAGACACAGCTCCAGGCGTACATATGTGTACCCTGGAAGACATGAAGTCAGGCATCAACGAAGTCGTCTGGGCAGCACAGTGCTGTCAGGACCAAACTTTGGTTTTGGAGTCAACTACAAGAGACCAGCCCAGTGCCTAGTTGGGGCCTGGGATGGGTGGTAGGGTCTGTCTGGAGAACTCAGCTTCTGAACATACATGTTTCTGCTCCTGAAGGGAGGTCAACAGGTCCCTGACAGAGCAAAACACTTACTCTGAGCTTTTCCTTAAGCATGGAAATTTTCCAGGTGCTTAAAACAAGCATGTTTTACAGAGGTTGCTAGCTCAGAAGTTCAGAAGCCAAAGCTGATGCATATAAATGCCATGGGGAAGGTCACAGGGATGTCTTAATATATGCTGCATCATGTGTTGGCTTTCTGTTGGGGGAAGCAAGGACTTCACAGGTTGCTGCTGGGCTCTGTACCAAGCCCTTGGGCAGGAAGGCTTGGCAGGAGCTCCCCATGCTGGGGGCACTGGTATGGCCTGGCAGTGGCTGTGGGAAGACCGTCCCAGTGCCCTGGGGCCATGCAGTTCCCTGCCCTTCTGCTTTGGCAGGGTAGTGTGGGCTTCACTGGGGCTGGCAAGCGACCCAGCAGGGTGGGAAGGGGACGTTTGTGCCGCGGGCTTCCCGCGAGACGGGAAAGTGTTGCCAACAGTTTAATAAATGATGCCTGTCCCCAAATATGCCTTTAAATTTAGATCTCAGTTTAATAAGGCAATCCTCACATGCTCTTGCAGGGCACATGTATTATTTAAAAAACTTTTATAAAGGATTAATGTACTCTGGAGCCCCACTGACACAAATCTCTGTCATTCCCAGTGCCAAAAGCCAAAACAGTCCTGCTTATTTGAAGAAACCCTTTTCATCTGCGTGTTTATCTCTAAATATGGCAGTGGAAAAAGTGCTAGACTCACAATCTTTTGTTTATCTACAGGACTCCCTTGTTTATCCAATAAACAGGGACAACACAAGCAGGGGCAATGCCCTCTCTTCCCATGCTCAGTCTTGCCTGTTCTGTTCCACACATGGTTAGTACATTTGCATGGAGCATCTCAAAGCTTCTGATAACTTTATGCTGAGTTCTGCCACCTCTGACTGTGCAGGCTGGTTGCCTGAACCTCCTGTGTCCTGGGTAAGGGTTCATCAATTGGGAAAAGTTGTCCGCTTGCCTGTTGCAAAGCGTTTGTGTATCTGCTGGTGTGGAACAACTAGAGGGCTCCTGCAGGTGAAGCTGTTGTTGTTTTTTATGTGACGGATAGCTGTGCAACAGGGAGCAACAGTGTTGTCTCCCTTCTGTGACCCCACGGTGGGCTCCTGGTAGCTGCCCCCTCCTGTCCTGGCAGCTGCAAACTGGTGGGCAGTTCTGTTGTTTGTTTAGCTGGAGCAGGCAGCACTTCCGACTGCAGCTTGGTTTTCATATCCTTAATCTGTGGAAGAGGTGACTGAAGTCAAGGATGTTGGAGATAGATAAGCTTTTGTGGGGAGCAGCAACTCCTACCAGGAGAGGAGGTTGGCATGGGGCCTTAAACATTGCCTCTCTTTTGGCACACTTCTAGAGGATGGACTTGTGTCAAAAACACCATCTTCACAGAATCACGGAATCACAGAATGATTAAGGTTGGAAAAAGACCTTTAAGATCATCAAGTCCAACCATCATCCCAACATCACCATGCCCACTAAACTGTATCCTGAAGTGCCACATCTACAAGTTTTCTGAACACTTCCAGTGATGGTGACTCCACCACTTCCCTGGGCAGCCTGTTCCAGTGCAAGACAACCCTTTTGGTGAGTAAATTTTTCCTAATATCCAGTCTAAACCTCCCCTGGCACAACTTGAGGCTGTTTACCTCTCGTCCTATCACTAGTTACTTGGGAGAAGAGACCAACACCCACCTCACCACAACCCCCTTTCAGGCAGTTGTAGAGCGTGATAAGGTCTCCTCTCAGCTTCTTCTCCAGACTGAACAACTCCAGTTCCCTCAGCTGTTCCTCGTAAGACTTGTGCTCCAGACCCCTCACCAGTGTTTTGTTGCCCTTCTCTGGACATGCCTTCAGTACTGAATTTGTTTAGACGCAACTTCAGCAGTTCAGGGCCAGCAGCAACCTTGCTGGGCAGTGGGAGGGTGGTGGTAATCAGCTACCTTCTCTGGTCCCATCTGAGCACCCCTTGCGCAGCTGGAGCGGGGAGAGGCTGGAGAGATTTTTGCCTTGCCATCAGCACTGCAGGAAGCAGCCGGTCATTAACAACCAAGGTTTTGCTGGCTCCTGAGGTCTTTGCAAATTATTGTTGTGCGCTACTCCTCTCCTGCCCTTTCCTTTCCCCGTGCTCCTTTCCCTGGCCTTTGATTCAATAAATCAAAGCTTAGTGCCAAATATTGTTAAATTCCAACTTCCTTGTTACTCCCTCTCTGCCCTTTGGGAGGTTAAAGTTTGGAAATGTGTATAATAATGAGGGTTGTGAGATAGGAATGAAAGACATGAGAAATGTAAAGTAGGGGGAGTGATCAAAGATGATGCATTAGCTCTGGTGAGGAACTATATTGTTGCTAATAGGATGGCCAAACCAATACAGAATGACAGAAAAAAAAAAATCACTACTGTGGTACTGCTGACGAAGTCTCAAAAGTGTCGTGGAGAGGGACCTGTGATATTTGCACCTGTCTTTGGCAAGAGGTGGATAATCTCATCCCTTGAGACAGCTGAATGGCTAAAACATCCAGAGTTGGTGAAAAATATCCCGTTATGCTTTCATGGAAAATAGAAGGAAGTATTCCCATTTCTTTCATTTTTTTGAATTAAGAGGAAATAACATTATTTTTATTTTATCTTTTATTGTTTAACTGCTATCTTTGAGAACTGACAAGATAACAAGTTTTTAGTCCTAACTTTTCGATTTTGCTCTCTCCTGTTCACCTGTTCTTTTCACTTTCATCATCCTATATCTTTTCCTCAGTAGTGTGAAAGGAAAATAAGAGTGAATCCTATCCTCTACTAAGCTCTAAAATAGATATGATGAAACAATGTGTATTGTTTTAATTTATTTTTTTTAATATCAAAACCCCCAAAATGAGAAAAAAGGTCAGTTTCCATTAGAAACCTTTTTCAAACAACTTTTTCTAAAAATTATCTTTCCTGTTTTCCAGGCCAAACAATGCTGTGTCCTTCATCTCCTCTGCTGCCATGCTTCCTTAGCTTTTGTCTGCCTTGCAGCTGCCTTCTACATTTTCATCTGCTTCGATCTTCACGTCTGGTGCACAGCCCTGGATACCAGACACCAGCCCAGCCCTTACTGGGGTGGGATAGCACAGAGATTTCCTCATGATTTTTGCAGAAACACTAAGAGTTGCCAAAATGAGACCAAGTTCACCTTGAATTTGCATTTCACTGTAACGTGGAGTACATGCTTCTAACTTATCAGTTATTCCCTGCCTGATGTCTCAGCATTTGCTTTCTTTTTTCCTAGTTTCATATTTTGTTGAAGGCTTTATTGAGTTGTGGCTTGTTGATATCAGACCATTTCTCCAATTTATTGAGATTATTTTGAATTCAGGTCCTGTTCTACAAATGTGCTCTTAAGTCGGAGGGATATGCAGATTGTATAATGCACGTTCTCTTCTGTTGTTCAAATTACTGATGAAGTCCTGGAGCAGATCCAGGACTGGGACAGATTCTTTCGGGATCCAGATGAAATCTCAGGCTCATAGTTAATCACTGACACTTAGTCTGTTTGTGTGTTTGTTTTTTTCTACCTAAGTTGCACTGATGGGCAATTTCACGTAGGTCAGCGTCTCCCACACCATCATCTGCGAATTGCTGCTGAGCCACAAAACCATAGCACATGGTCTGCAGTTGATCCAAGGAAGCATTCTTCCTTATGAATGTTTTCCTATTAAAAGCTTGATGGTAAGGCCAGGCAGTGTTTGCATGGGAATTTATGGGCAGTTATGCTCAGAAGTCCAAAAAGCTAAAGTACTGCTAAGCTAGACTGTACTTCCCTGCTTTGCTTATGGCCATGTGGGACAATATTGAGAGCTTTGCTAAAGCGTATATTTCAACTACTTCTTCCATACCCACAAAGCTAGTTACCTTGTCAAAGAGGAAAATTAGTTTTCTCTGGAATGAACACTCCTTTGACGTCCCTTTTGTTAAAATGAACAACTGAAATGATTTTTTTCTTTTCTTGGTAAATTCATTATACTGAGCTGTTTTTATCAACTGGTTTTCCTTTGGTTTTTTATGTATTGATCAGATAATAGTTTGTGCTAGTTTTTTTTCCAGGGAGACTGACTAGTCTACATTTTTCCATGTTCTCCTGTTTCCTTATTTAAAATGAAGTTATTGTATTTGCCCTTCCTGTGTCTCCTGGGATCCTTCCCATACCATGAATTTCAGGGATGATTTCGGAATAGATGAGAGATTTCTACAGCTGGTACCTTCAGTGCTTGAGAGTGGATTTCAGAAGGCACTGATAATTTGACCATATCTCATTTATTTCCAGATTTTTTTTCCTTCTGGCTTGCATTTCTGTCACCTTGTTCGAATTAATTTTTGAAGTATGTTATGAAGCCTGAAACAGAGATGGATTAGGCAACTTCATCCTTCTCTATCAGCCATTGTTTCCTCTCTTCCCATTAAACAATAGCCTCTCTGTTCTCTTTTTCTGCCTCTGCTCATACCCTAGCACTTTTCCTTGCAGCTTTATGCCTGTTACTAATTGTAATTAATTTTGTGCTTTAACATTTCTGATTTTTATGCTGTTTGTTTATGCTGGTCCTTTGCTTTGTGGTCTAGTTTTCACTTTTTCTGTAACAACTTTTTGATTTTTCAGGTCCCTAAAGAGCTCTTGACACAGCTATAATGGTCTCTTATCCTGCTTCCTATCTTTCTATCACAATAGGATAGGTTGCCATTGTGCTTTAACATGGTCTTTCTCAGTAACTGCCAATTTTCTTGCTCTCCTCTATGCTTAAATTCCCTTCTCAGGAGACCTTATCTGCAATGTTGCTGAGTTTGTTGGAGCCTGGGAGGGAAAGTCTGCATTTTCCTTGGGCTCCTGATAATTTTTCCTCTCTTTCAAAGAAAAAGGGTGCCAGCATGTCAGAATAAGTGCACCCAAATGACTTGCCAGCTGAGATTTTTAGCTACTAGCTACCTACTGATTACAATCAAACCTAGATAAGTGGCTCCACCAGCATTCTCTTTCACTGTTTGAAACAAATCTTCCCAAACATTTGAAGCACTTGGCATACTGTCTGTCCCTGCTCTACAACTTTTCTAATGTTTCTAATGACAGATGAATATTGTTGCCTGCTGCCAGCCACAGTTCTGCCCCTTTGCTGCCTCTGTTAATTTATAAACACAAAAAAGCCAAGCTTCAGCTTCTCCTTGGTGAGATGGGGTGCAGCAGGATTTTCTCATGATCTCAGCCTTAGTCTTGTCTTTCCTTCACTTAAGGAAATTTTTGGGTTTTTTTTTTACTTCAGAGTCAGGTTATGTTCAATCCTTCATCTGTTTTCATTCATTTGATCCCGTGTCTTACCTACTCGGCGAAAAGCCAGCAGTACCCGGAGCTGGGCAGGAGAGCGTGCTTTTGTTGCTTACCCGATGGGTGCACCCTTCCTGCAGCCACTCACGTGGCCCTGGGAGAAAAAGAAGGTCCCGTAGATAGCTGAAGGACAGCATATGAGTCAAAACTGTTGACTGTTTTTCACATACAGAACAACAACAAAAAAAAACCCAACCCAGCATTTTAGTGTCTGCCATGAAATTTATTGTTTCCCAATAAACTGAAAATGCTTTGGTTACAAAACAACTGCTTTATCTTTTTTAATTTTTCTTCTCCTCTCCTGGAAATTGTCCAGTAGTTGGGTTTTTTTTGTGTTTGGTTTTTCTTTTTACAATAAGATCCTTAAAACATAAAGAAAAGGACACTTTTCTGGACAAATGTCTATTTTTCTGTAAAATGGCTTTTATAGAAATTATTTAGCTGGCACTATAATTTAGTGATTTCCCTCTGCTAAGTACAACTTACCCTTCTTTTTCTTTACCTTCTCTCCCCAGCTTCTCTGGAAGGTGCTGGGAATCCATCCTGCAGATCCTGTGATCCTATCAACTGCACGTACAAAAAGTTGGGTAAATATATTTGCCCTTTTCGTTCTCAGTTTAATTTTATTCCTGCTTGTATTAATATGAGCAGCTTGCTTTATCTGGGGGGTGGGAGGAAGGAACTAAGAAAAGAAGGAATAAAAATCCATACCAAAACCCCTCTGCTAAGCAGGGCCATCACCTTCTCTCCTTGTCTCCTGTCTTCCTGGTGCGTATCCAGGAGAGATCTAAGCAGAGCAGAGGAAATCCACTGTGTTCCCAGCTGGAAAGTGGGAAGGAAGGGAAGTGAGGTGAAAAAGATGGAAAGACTCCAAAATGAGGGCAAGGGAGAGGAAAAGATTATAGAAAATGAGAAGTAAGAGTGCAGAGAGGGATAGGATGAGGGGAATAAAGTCATTGGAAGGTGGAACTCCAAAGAGAGGGGGAACGGTCTTGCCAAGCCATCTGAGGAAAGACAGGAGAAGACCTTGGAGGAAACACAGCACTGTCCTTGTGCTTTGCCTGGGGACTGTGTGGTTGAGGGTGAGAAGGCACCTGAGGAAACGGCGGTCAGGAGGAGAGGACAGCGAGTTCGGGGGCTTGCAGCCCCGCAGCGTGCGGCGGGGCAGGACGGTACCCACGGCGGGCTGGGGGAGCTGGGTGGGTGCTGTGGAAGGGGAGGAAGGCCACTGGACATGGGGCAGGGGCATGCCCTGCTCCCTGTCACACACTGCTTTTTGTTTGTTTTTTTTTACACTTATAATACAGCCTGTGAGATTGTAGCTGATGAGTTTTTGCCCTCTCACCGTCCGGCTAATCTCTGACTTCACGCGACAAATGTCTACAGTGGTGGTAGAGCTGGTAGAGGGGCTGGAGGAGGTCAGACAGAGAGGCCAGTCATGCTGCTGTGGTGAACTGGTGCTCACGGGGACACACGGGGGAAACCAGTGCATCCCGCCCTGTGTTACGTGCCTCTGGGTAATGCAGCTCCTGGAGGTTTTTCAGAGAGACAAGCCCGTGGTGGATTGATGACACAGCACCAGCTGGGCCCGGGAAACAGTTTTGTGACAGTCTGCGGGGCAGCTAAGGGGCTCCAACCATTTGTGTTGACTGATTATCTCAATTTTCAGAGCCACAGTCCTGCATGCCCTGAGATTGCTGTCTGTCCTGCTAAGGGCTCCTTGTTTTGCTCTGATCCAATCTGCCAGCGGTTACCTGACCGCACTCCTGCCCCAAATTTGGCACAGCTGGGTATGTCAGACCAGTTTCAGGTGGGGACAAGCCCTGAGGGCCGAACA
>NW_010517369.1:0-2415 GCF_000687285.1 Phaethon lepturus
CGGCAGCCGTCGCACAGTGCCCCATTGTAGACGGCGCGGTGCGAGCGCACAATACGGACCCTGTTCGCCGCACCTCCTGCGGAAAGCGGGCTGCGCTCCTCCACAGCTGGCCAGAGCCGCAAGCGTTGCCCCGGCTGCCGTGAATACCAATAACCCCCAGGGCCTCAGCCCACCCCGCGTCTTTTCTCCGGCTGCAAAGTTTCAAAAGTTTTCTGAAACAGCCTCTGTTTGAAAGGCAGTTTTGTTCGCCGTGAACCGCGGTGACTCCGCTTTACGAGCCCGGCCTCCACAAACCACCGCACCGGCACAACTGGGGAATGACATCTTTTTAGGCTAAAAATCGCCAAAATGACAACGCTGAATTGAGAAGCAGCTGCGAAGAGCAGAGTGCAAGGCTGCAACTTCTTAAGTTGTCTACTTCACACTAACCATGGTAATTAATGAAATTAGAGCCCGCTAGTCTGCTTGCTAGAGCTGCACACCTACAACAACCTCCCATTCTGCACACTGGTTTTGCGTGTCTAAAGGTACAACTCTGCCGTTAACAACCTCCCCTTAGAAGCAGGACACGGCATCCTCCCCGTAGACAGTCGTCTTTAGGATAGCAGAAATCCATCTGATGCACGAATACTGGGGTGACATCGCACCGCAGGTTTATCAAAACTCCTAAGTGCTGAATAAGCCGATTTAGCACATGACATCTGAAAATCAACATAACCTTCATAACATCCAAGTAGAGGAACATTTCACATTATCAGAGCAAAAAAAAAAATCAAATTAAAAAGAAACTAGGCGAACCCAAGAGTATTTAGCTTCCTGCGATTAGTAGATCAGGATGTCTTTTACACCACAGTGCTTCCTTCACCAGGGCAGCATAATTAATCATATAAATTTGTTCTGAACTTGATCCACAAATTGAAAGCAGAAGAACAAAAGAGGTTTAGTCTTGTACCTTTTTGAAATCACAGCACTAACGTGATTTCAAACACTATCACCGTTTACTTCACTAAATTACTAGTCCATCAGTACTCTCCTTTGCCTTTCTGACATTGAAACAGACGTTAAAAGAACCACCACCGAGCAGTGGGAGAAGCAATCAGAGTCCACACAACCACAGCTCAGTCAGGTTCCTCTGTTCTGGGTTTTTTTCAGGATTAGGGGAAAAGAGCGAGCAAATAGCAAACACCCCATGAGCCTGTTCCTGAAGAACATTATCACTTTAAAAGCTCCATCTTTAATTAACAAATGTTGTAATTTTTTCCCTTTTGTTTCCTAAGTTCCACAACAGCTTTCTGAAAGCCCTTGGAGACTCTGTTCCCCATATTCTTGGACTGCTATATGTAAATAAAAGCATGTAAACACTGATGGTGTCTGGCTTCCTATATAAAAGGAAAAGTGGGATACATGAAACATAAAAACTTGAGGATACTATAACATAAAAAACACATGAATAAAGTCACTTACTGGGGAAAGAATAAAGGTTAGGACCAAACACTTTAAATTTAATTACTGGCACTTGTGTAGATAAACAGTATTTGGTAATTTCAGTTAGGTACTAAAGGGGTTTTCACTCCCACACGGCCCATTTCTACCAATTATGCCAATTAATTAGAAAAAAAAAAAGATGGAATAGAGGTGCTTTGGTTTTTCTACAACCCAAGACGAGAAGATTGGAAAGCCATTTACATTAATAAGTATCCATCAAAATACTCCGACTGACAGCCAGTGTAATGGAGCAGTTACAGCACATATGGCTCCTGACCGGCTCCTCCTCGCGTCTCCTGCGCGCTCCAGAAACCTGCCTGCACGGGGCTCCTCTGCGACGGGAAATACTTGCCATTTCTGTGCTAAAGATGGATGCAGCCACGTTTTAAGAAATGTACAAAGAAGAAATGGTTGTGTTTGCGTTTTTGTGGGTTTTTTTCCTTCCCCGATTTAACCACTTATAATGATTTCCAATTAGTATTTTGCCCTCACTGGCAAAGGGGTACTCACATCAAAGCCAGCAAATATCGCGCCTCATTTTAACTTATTCAATGATTGGTCAGGAAGAAACAGCCATTAAGAACAGAAGTTTTTCTGCAATTAAGTAGAAGTACCCCCTAAAAAAAAATAAAATCCCAGTTCTGTAAGCAAAGTTCAGTTAAGACTTCTTTAGAAATATAAACACTATCACTGTAATAATAAACAAAATTCTACCTGTACTGCATCTTTCCACAAAATGCTGCATTTTAAATTGCACACCATCACTACCAGCGAAGCAGCGCAAACGTCGCTGGGGCAAGAGTCTCCCGGCCAGATTTTCAAGCTGACCAAGTGCACTGGGTTTGCACAGCCAGGGTCGGGTAGCAGGGGCAGGCCCTGGAGCCGCTCCCGGCAGGGCTGGTGGCCCCGTGGGGAGAGAGAGGAGCCCCG
>NW_010517370.1:0-9379 GCF_000687285.1 Phaethon lepturus
TGACAGCCGTCAGAGGGTGGCTCCAAATCACACTTCTGTTCAGGTACTAGGTGGTTTTTATCTGTTAACTTCTGTCATTTATAAAACCATAATCTTTGGAAAAGCTGTGATTTCTTAGTATAAACTTTCATCTTAGGAAGGGGTGTTTTTTCTAAGCTATTTTGTTCTACTCTTTTCTAGTTCTTTATATGCTCTGTAGTTGTATAATGCAAGTAAAACGGTTATCTGCTGAGTCGCTTGAATGGCACTGCAAAACTGTGTAGTGTAAAAGCATATAACCAGACAAATATTTTTTGAATCAAAAATAATTGGGGATCGGTGGAAAAAACCCAACAAATTTCATATATTTTCTTTGCAGGAAACTGCTGCATACAAATCTACCTCAGCTTTTTGATAAGTAGACATGGTGAGAACAATAGCACTTTTTATATATTTTCATTCTTTCTGAAGTGGTCATCTCTTGGAAAGTGAAAAGCTGCCCTGCGTCTCAAAGGATTACACCTTTTACTCTGATGCTGTGAAGAATTTGTAATCAAAAGCTTAGGTTTTCATTTCAGACTTCTAACAAGAGATACTGTGAAAAGGAAGATAGGTCAATGTACTATTTCATCAGTCTAAAATATAATTAGACTTCCAGTTCTAAGATCCTAAATTTTAATCCTACTTTGGTTAATATTTAGTAATCTGCTTCGGTTTCTTTTACCACAGAAGCATTATTCAAGTTGCAAGCACATAGCCCTGCTTGAGTGTATGTAACCTTCTACACTTGCAGGCTTTTAAAAGTTTAGCAGATCGTGACATAGAGATAATACTGTATGTCTTAAACTGTATATACACTTTTTATAGCATCTTCATAGACATTGCAGGCAATTATCTTTTTTTTTACTTGTATGCTTCTGGAACAGTGTGCTAGTATCAATGTGATGCTGATTTTTATTACTTTTTCTGTATGCTTATCCCTAGTATAGCCCCACAGTAATTGTTTTTGCATAGTTTAGCACTTTCTATGGGAGCACTGTGATATACTGGGCCTATAGAGGTACATTTCCTTAAGTGGCTGGGTAACTGCCATTTTAAATTTTAAGAATTTATAAATAACCTTCATAAGAAAAGCGTGTTATTTTGTAGATTTGCTTGTTTATGAAGGCAGATTATATACAGTGCAATTCAGAACTAGCCTTATCACTCAAAAGGCTGCAGGCCTTTTGCTTCTGTGGTTGTAAACCAGTGGTGTATGTGCACCTCACTATGATCTCCTGAAATAGATATAAATTTGGTTCTTCAACTTTGCAGTTGAGTAAATGAGTAGGTCCAGTTTGCAAATGAGTAATCTATTTCTGGAGTGTAACAGCATGAAACAGAGCTTCTGCATTACCATGGCAAACTTGATTTGTCCTGAAATGAAATGAAACCAAGTGCTTTCTGGTGATTTCACTGGGGATCTGTAACGTTTGTGACAGTAGCCTTGCCTACGGCCAAATATTGAAACAACATTTATATGTAGTGGGAACTTGCTTATGTTCTTAGTGGGACTAGGAAATAAAACTGAGTTTGCTAGTATTTCATTGCTGATTTATTATTTTCTGCCTCTTTCTCAGGCTGTCACACTGCATACTGATGTAGGAGATATTAAAATTGAGCTATTCTGTGAGCGCACACCAAAGACTTGCGAAGTAAGTCAAGTAAGAGGAGCAGGATTGCCTAGAGTTGAAACAAAGCAGTAGAAACAGTGAAGACTGTAGAGAAGGTGAAGTGGCTGTTGCAATTCATCTTTTCACATAATGGAATATTAACATTTTAAGCTGATACAGTGCCTGTTCCACTCATGGAACTTGTGTAGTGTGTACTTGTGCATTTTTTCATATTGCCTAGAGCTTTGCTGCCTGTTTCTTGCCAGCTAAGGTTTGGCTAAGGACCGCTTCTCTCCCAAGTGCTAGCATCTCACAAGATGTCCTTTGCCCTTAAGGAGAAATATGGCACATGGCTTGGGATTCCCAAATTTCTGTAGGTTTGCTCACACTCGCAAACTTTATTTTAATTTAAAAGAGTGAGAATCACTTCCAGTTTGTCAGAGGCCCCAGGTTTTCCTTTCTGCAATAAACTTAAGCTTAAATTGAAATAATTTGCTTTTTAACTAACAAAGCTGAGGCATGAAGTTATTGATTACAATATTACATTTACAAAATAAAAATGTTGAATGGAAGTGATACTTCAGGGCATGTCTTAGGCTTCTTGTTTGTTCCTCAAGTCAGACAACCTTGTGCTATAAACTTTATTTAAAATCCTTTCTATCTGTGACAATGTCAAAGGAGCATATTAACTAATTCGTTTATGACTATTCTGTGGTAATACTCTGTGGAATTCACATGGTCACAATGCAGAGCAGAGGCAAAAGGGTTAGTTTTGGTCTTGCCCATGCTGTCATTGTAATAAGAGGATACTATTTCTGAGTTGTTTGTTAATATGGCTTGTTTCATTTCCTTAGAATTTCCTGGCTCTTTGTGCTAGTAACTACTACAATGGCTGTGTATTTCACCGGAATATAAAGGGCTTCATGGTTCAGACAGGCGATCCACAAGGTAAATTCTTCTGTCAGGGTCTCTGTATAGAAGAATGTACATAAAACATAAATATCAGGAAATTCAAATAAATTATAAATATCAACATTAAAACAAAAACATTAATAAAGTAAAAATAATACAATAATTATAGTATTTTTGGTGGGGTTTCTATGATGAAATTAGTGTTCTGTTGTGAAGTTACAGAAGAGCAGCCATTACCCTAGCTCTAAATAATCATGTACTAGTAAAACATTCTATAAACCTTAGTTTTTCCAGCTGTTTCCACTAAATATGATGGTTCTGCCAACTTGCCAGCTTTTGAATAGGTAGCAGTTGCTACTGTGTTTTCCTCTGTTTTCTGCCTGAAAGGCTACACTGCTTCTAAAGCATTCGTGGAAAATGTCTCAGACAGTGTCAACTGTTCGGGAGAAAGTCTGATTCAATTGTGTGTCTGTTTGCACTCATAGTGAATTTAGTTTGAGGATATGTTCAGTGTTTTGTTCTGCTGTTTAATAGGTGTTCCTTATATAGGGTTATAGCTTTGCTCAGTATGAAGACATGAGAACCCGATCCCTGTCTCAAACGAATTACAGTGTATCTAGGGTCTTTGTCGTAGAATGTTATAATGGTACATCTTTTGTGCAGTTTTCAGCCTGAAAATTGAATAGTCTATTGTGGTGCTTCTTTGTCAGGCACTGGGAAAGGAGGTAACAGCATCTGGGGCAAGAAGTTTGAAGATGAATTCAGTGAATACCTAAAGGTATTTCTGTGCTCTCAATATGCAGTTATGTTTTCATATGAATTTTCTTTACAGGTTGGAGAACAGTCAGCATTGTGTTGTAGTGTATTAAATACTTCTTTTGTAATTGTGAAGCAAAGTATAATCCTGCAATAAAGGGATAGAAAAAATAGGAACAGGCATTTCTGTACTTGGCAAGTTAGGTTTGGGGGTTTTCATCACTGGGAACAGAAGTAGAAGGAATTTGTAACAACATATTTTTCATGCACTGAAGGCAAAGAAGTAATTTTTCATTGTAAGAGCAATTTTGAAGAGCTAATTATAGACTGTGATGGTATATATTAGCAACCAAGATTTGTTCTTAATAATGGAATTGAGGCAGAGTACTAAGTCACAGAGCACTTTATACAGGTTAAAGTCCTGCCTTCACGGATGTGTATTCATGTTGAGGTTTTTCCCCTCTTTCAGCACAGTGTCCGTGGGGTAGTTTCAATGGCAAACAATGGTCCGAATACCAATGGGTCGCAGTTCTTCATCACTTACGGCAAGCAACCGCACCTAGACATGAAGTACACTGTGTTTGGAAAGTAAGTGATCCAACTGCCTGCCTCCTTATCATAGTGCGTGAAGGACCAGAATACTTCAGGGCACATGCAATGCAAATTTAGAAGCTTCTGATTCTAAAACTCTTGTTGTAAATGCATGTAAATGTATGCTCTTGCACTGTCACCAGAATTAGTTGCTCAGAAATGCTGCTCCATTTTTCTTAGTAGTAGGGAATTCAGGGGGAATATGCATATTAAAAATTACCTCAAGAATGGAGCTTTTTTTTTTTTCTCCCTACCCCTCCCCCCTAGTTATTCCAGCTTGCCTATTCATCCATGCCCAAACGAATGCAGCCTGATTTTAAGCAAACTCCAGAACAACTGGATACATAGTTGTAGGGTTTACTGAGAAGCCAAGAATCTGATTTGGTATTGGATCTGGGGATGGATGTGGTACCAACAAGGTCCTGCTTCTGTTTAGGTGGTGTTGGTCAGATAAAATTCATGGAACTGGCAGTTTATAAAATCAGATGAGGTTGTTTAACATGCATCATTATTTTAAAACATTCTTCTGTTAATAGACACTACTGATAACATATCATCATTAAAGCAAATGTTTAATTTTTTAGTCTTCCAAACTGCTTTTTCTGTCTCAAAATAGTGGTCATGTCTTTTCTTTTACTTGTTGTTAAAAAGTCTCTAGTGCACAAGTGAATCTGCTGAGGAAAAATTTGCCTTTATTAAATGGAGTTAAATATTCAAAGGAAGCTATTGAAATGTGAAAACACTGTTTTCTACCACTTGCATTGTTTATAGGCATCTAAGTATATGTGTTCCTTTCATTTCTGAGTTTGTTTAGAAGTGTGATTGAAAGTAGGTCTTTTTAGACATCTTTCTTAGCAAAGAGCAGAAGCTCTGACAGATGAACTTTGCCAGATTTTCTGTGGCAGTTTAAGACACTCCTGCCCCAGTTGCAGAATCAGCAGAACAGCATATGCAGTCGCTGCTGGCCCAGAATCCAGCCTGCTAGATTCAAAAGAGTTGATGAATGTGACTGAATTGAACTGTGAATAGCACAACATGTCTTCTGCCAAGTCCATTACTGGGGAATAAACTGCCAAGATTTATCAGAGCGTTATTTAAACAAAAAAGTAAGAAGTTTGTTAGAAAATTTCTCATGCCACTTCTTCAGCCTGAATAGGAAATCTGAAAGCATAAACTTATTTGTGCCATTAGATTTACACAGTTGTTAATGAATCTGTCCAATCTTGTCTTTGAATCAGAAGTTTAGAAATTACAATATCACATTTGGAAATTGATTTTCCAGCCATAGGATTTCAGTAATTCACAGTGAAGTTTGGTACGGCCAGTATCTTGCTGCTACTTAAACCTATACTGTGATTGGTCAGTCCTGCCTACCAGGAGGTGCAGCCAGGGTCTTTACACAGCTGTAGTTGGTATAAAATATGATACTGTCAGGTTAGTGGGAATTATTTGAACTTTTTGTCAGACACGTTCATGGATGCTTAGTATTTCCTTTCAAAATACATTATACGCCATATATAATGTTTTGGCTGTCTTATTTGTACCATTTGCTTGCAAGGTCCTTGCCCTATGATACTTGACTGTAAAGTGCTTTGAGATACCAAAATTGTGAAAATTAAATTGTTATTAGAAGGAGATTCCCAGCACTTCTGGTTTTCTTCCAGAGTTATTGATGGCTTGGAGACCCTGGATGAGCTGGAGAAGCTGCCTGTGAATGAGAAAACCTACCGACCTCTTAATGATGTTCATATTAAAGATATTACAATTCATGCCAACCCTTTTGCTCTCTAGGCACAGAGTGCCTCTACACATTCTTTAGAGACTGGTCAGATCAACTGTTGGATTATGGGGTTTAAAATGTCATTAAAAGGGGTTACTTGATCTGGATCATACCTTTGCTCATTGAATGCAGGATTTTCAGGAGTTGTGACATTGTTTGGGAGTTGTCGCAGAGGTGTCTTGTGCTTTAGAAGCCAGTTTTTTCAGAGTATCTTCCAGGACTTTGAATTTTAAACATTGCTTTTTATAGTTGTAAAATAAGAAAGGACTTCTAAGAAAAATACATTTTTTTTTTGCAAATCTTTGTTTTCTGCCTTATCTTTCTTAGTGATACTATGTTGAAAAAATGTCCTTTGCTACAATTTCATACTACCAGTTTCCTGAAACTTTCTCATGTAAATTCTAACCTTCCTTCTTTTACTGTTTTTTTAAAAAACTGAGTAAAATATGCAATTTTTTCCCCTAGGTGAGAGCAGTGTCACAGATAGATGAAACCTTCCTCTCCTAGAGGATTAAAGGCCGTGTTTAGAGGAGTGCTTGCTCTTGTACTGCTGTGTTGTAATGGTAACTTCTTCAGCCTCCCCAAAAGGTAGATCAGAAACAATCACTTCTGCTTCTGGCACAATGCTTTTGGTATGAAAGAGTAAGTGTTTGTGTCTTTACATAGCTATTGATTGAAACTAGATGATGATGAATTTACTGTAACTTGGTTTTGATCACTTTATTGCACAAACAATAGGGGATAAACACAACAAAGAGTAGTGACAAAAAGACTCTGGTCAGACTTCTAATCAGGAATATCCTGATACGCTCAAAATAATAAAAGATACCGGGGCAAGATGATGAACAAATAAAGAGAGAGCTGTTTGGTCCTATTAGAGCCCAAATGTTGTTGGACTCAAATAAGAAAGTCCTGAACAAGGTACAGAGATATCTGAATATTGACTGGTCAAGAGGAAAAAAAAAAAATACATGCATGCATATATATGCATATATGTGTGTGTATATATGTATTTTGCTGATCCTATGCTCAAGTCACTTACTACACTAAGCATAAAATAAACTGACTTAAGCAGGGAAAAGAGTGATTTGTAAAAGCAGTTAAGTCCAAAACGCAGTTCTCCACCTTGGGTGTACTGGGAAAAGCAGAATGTTCTACTCTTCCTTGTAGATTTAAAAAATATGTTTTGGCATCAGTTTGTTTTCATGAAGCAGGAAAAAATCAACTCATTTGTACAGAGTTTCACTTTCTGGCTCTACGTAGAGGTGAGGGGGTATATTTCTAGTTCCAACTGTGCGTGAGAGTCCTGGACAGGAGAGAATATCCACAGTTCCTGCATCCAACTCCTACCATTCTGGACTTAGCAAAGTTCATTCTCATATATATGCCTTGTAATCCTTGTGAGGTCCAGGTCCAGCTGACTTTCAGTCTGCTTCAGACTAGTATTTCCCGATTTGAGACTTGCCTCTTAAAATAAAGAGGAATGCAAAGGTATGCCAGGTGCAGATTACTGAGGTGTTAATGAGCAGAGTTAATCAGTATCTTCTCTCTGGGACAAAGTTTCATTATTCTGTATGGAGTGCTGCTTAAAGCTCCTAGTCCTTGCTCCAGACTTAATACATTTTACCCTAATACTTCAGTCAGACAAGTAGAAAATTTAATTCGTCTAGCTCTCTGCTCTTTTTGTCTCTTCCATATACCCAGTGGTAATAGCAAGTAGACAGAAGCATGCAGCTGCATGTTTGACTGCCACAGTGCCATTACTGTTGTGCAGAAGGAAAGTTTCCAGTATGTCCTTCCTACAGTGCAAAGAAACAAATAATTTAAAATGCTGACATCCAGCACTGAACTGGAAACAATTTCAGATATTTTGGTTTTTTTCCTCCACAAAAAGAAGGCTGTTACATAGAATGTGTGAAATACAGGGACAACAAGCAATTTGCTGTCTGGAGGATACATTACATTTAGATCCTTTCTTTTTTTATCTAAAGCTGTGTATTGAAAGGAGAGTGATCTTACAGGACAGGATTACATCCTAAGTTCTTAAAATTATATATTATGTCAGTTTTCCTGTTTGTGGCTCTGAACCTCCCCTAGGCTCTCCCTGAGAACCTGGAATACAACAGGAGAAATAATGGTGGGGTTAGGCCTGTGCACTTGTTGAGGAGAAAGCAAGACAGAGAGCAGGAAGTAGCCCAGCTGTGGAAGTGTGTGATTTTGCAGGTGGTTGCTCAGTATAGCTTACGTGCAATTTAGTTCTTGCACACAGTCAGCTGTGGTGTCACCAGCCCTTTGGACTTTTGTGACATATATAATCCTTTAAATAGCAAAAATGTTGCAGACAGTACTGTTCTTATTGTTCTCAACTTGTGCTTTATAAACTCCTATGTTTACTTCCACCGGTCTGGTCCTTTGTCACAAACGCTACAGCCACAAGGTGAGTTCTGTCAAAATAAATCTACCCATCCAAAGAAAAATCTGTACATTAACACAACAATCTTTTGTTATGACTGTGATGGAGAGTCTCATTGTGAATATTCTAGATTGTCTATGACCTTTGCTGGTATTTTGGTGTTAGAGGTATGTCATGCTGGGAACAGCACTTAGTCTAAGCTGGAGAGCAAGGGATAAAAACATGCATTATCTATGGACAGTGGCCAACTTCCACATGTAATGTATATCTTGTATGTTGACCACAGGGTCAGTTGGGGAAATAAGGAAAAAACAAAAACCAAAGAGTGAGGAGGGTCATTTATCAGGGTTGGAAGTGTTTTGGAAGGTTTAGTGCTTCCCAGAATTAAAAAAGCATTGGGTTTTAGGGAACTGATGCGTATAGGCATGTTGCAGTGTTTCAGGACTGTTTTATCCTTAGATGCTCCTTTTCCACATAAGTTAGACTGCACATGAGATGTGTGACTGCTTATTATGGGGTTTGGAGAACCAAATTTCAGTCGTAATGCTTGGTTATCTCAGCTGAGGTGATGGCTGGTAGGCTGGCAGGCTTGAAAGCTCCTTCTGAGAGCGGTGGTGGCTGAAGGGCTGCAGCAAGCTACAGGGCGGCGAGAGGGGTGTCTCAGACTTAACTGCCGTGTGTGCCATAGTAGTGAGCAGCAGAGGAAGCAAGGGTTAGTTTTGTGGGAGGGTTGGGTTTGTTTTTTTCATTCTGTGGTTATAGAAGACTGATCTGTACACTGACCTGAAAAGTTGCATTTCGTTTTTGTTTTACAGTGGGTAAAAAGTGACTAACACTAAAAGCTAGTGAAAGATACAAGACAGCAAAAAAAAAAAAAAAAAGTTTTTAATGCCAGTGATTTACAAAGACCTCTTTAATTTGTTAGTCATACATGGTCCTTTAAACCTGTGTTGATTTAAAGCTGACTGGGTACATGCTTTGAGAGCCTCTAAGAATTTGTCTGGGGAAGTAGAGAGACAAATAATTTTTTGCCCTTGGCGATAAAGCCTGTTATGATGAGCAATTCCGAGTCTCACAAAAAAAAAAAGTAATCTTCTGGCAGTCATTCTTAAATGAGGCTTAGAAATTTTTTTTTTTTATTTTGTAGTATTACGTGCCTTGTCTTCCAACGTTCTTGGCAGGAAAATGGCTGAAGGTTTTGCATAGTTGGTTTACTTAAGTAAAACTGCTTTAGCTGAATTACCGGATGCGGCGTACGGGGTAACCCCAAAATGTCGTGACGGGGTGAAACGGCCC
>NW_010517371.1:0-480 GCF_000687285.1 Phaethon lepturus
CCCTCCGGTCTGTCGGCCGTTCCTCGCCCTTTGCTGAGGGTGGACCCTGTCCCATCGTCCAGGTCGGTAATGAGGACCACTGGGACCAGACCCAGTACTGGCCCCTGGGGTACACCACTAGTTACTGGCCCCCAGCCGTTCGCCGCAAGGGCCCGTTGCCGGCTCACGGTCGCTGTGCTGTGCACCAGGACCCCCGGGGCCTTTCCTGCCAAGCTGCTGCCCAGCTGGGCAACCGCCGGCACAGCCTGGTGAATGAGGCCGAGCCTCCCCCGAGGCAGGACTTCGCACTTCTCCCCGTTGAACCTCACCAGGCTCCCCTCAGCCCATTTCTCCAGCCTGACGAGGTCCATCTGGATGGCAGCAGGACCCTCCGGTCTGTCGGCCGTTCCTCGCCCTTTGCTGAGGGTGGACCCTGTCCCATCGTCCAGGTCGGTAATGAGGACCACTGGGACCAGACCCAGTACTGGCCCCTGGGGGACA
>NW_010517371.1:648-24948 GCF_000687285.1 Phaethon lepturus
GCCGGCCGGGCGAGGGTGCCGGCGGGGGGAGGCCTGCTCTGCCCAGGTGCGGCACGAGGAGAGGTTGGCCCCTGCGGCTTGGCACAGCCTCTGCGAGCCTCCCTCCCCACGGTCCCCTCCAGCTGCGCGGCCTCCACCGCAGTTACCATTCACGCTGCGCTGCAGTAAACATAAATTAAGCAGCCATCTCCTCAAGCTGGAAGATCTGCACTTCGACAGAGCAGCGTTTATCCTTTAGAAATACATTTGGCTGTTTATAACCATTTTTAATAAAGATCACGCACTGCAATTCCTTAAAAGAATAGTAAAATCATTATTTATAAATTTATTCTTAGTCCAGAGAGGCTCAGATTAACACATTTGAGAAAAAGAAATGCTGTCTCAGAACTTAACGCATTTTTTGCTTAAACATAAGCAAAAGATATTTCACAAGTATAAAGTGCACCTTTTATAACAGATTCAAAACAAACCCAAGCAACAAAATTACATTACTCTGAACAATACTTGATTTTATGCAGATAAGGGAGACAAATGCCTTCACTCTATGATGTTGTTTCTTGAAGTACAATAAGCAGCTCTTTAAAAGCTTTTGAAGAGGTCACAACACCTTCTAACAGTTATCTGGTGCACCTGCAGATCTGAAATACTGTTAAGGATATGAACAGCAGAGGTTGTGCCGCATCACCTTTAGACATACAAGCACAGGTACGTAAGAAAGCAGCAGAGCGCAAACGACTTCTGGTTATTTCAACAAACGAACTGTGAGTAAGTACGTGAATACTCATTCTCCTTCCCTCTGCCCAAGAGCTATCGGTTCCCATGATAAAAAGGGCAAACGAGAGGTAATCAGACATCAAGAGAGTGCTGCAGTTCTCTCTCAGCGACTTCCCATCATGTTAGTTTTCAGAAACTAACCTAGTCACCCACACTTGGCTGTCAAAATTGAATGCTGAACTCTTCTTTCCCCATTTCAGATATAAAAGTCCAAAGCTAGTTCCAATTTCTGAGCATTACTTTTGCTTTGCATTTTTAGTTTTGAGGGTGGACTTTTTCAAGCTTTTAGGTTTTATTTAATGAAAGCAGCCTTCCTCTTAGACCTGAGTAAAAGATCAGAGAAAAAAGACCTTCCTCGTTCACTTTTTCAACTGGACAGACATTTAGCAACACTCACATTAGTACTGCCAGCAAGGGAAAGATGTGAGAACCCTTGGAGTTCTACAAGGGAGAGAAAAATTACACAGGAACAGCAATCCGAGATCCAGGAGAAGGAGGGAAGGGATACAAGAATGGAAGAATTCCTGAAGAGCCTGTCTACCTAGTACAGTGTAACGCAGAAACAAGGTGCACTTGGCGCAAGGAAGAGCAGAGCCAGGGCAGCATCCTGCTGGGACTCGCTAACCGTGCCAAGAACCGCTGCCTCGACAAACGCTCGGGCAGCTCTGCTTTCCTGCGAGCACTCAAACAATGGACACTGAGCAGTTTTTGCAGTTCAGTGTGAACAGTAAAAATATAACATTCAATGTATCAAAAATACACAAAACAATAAAAGGCTGCATGTCACTGCAATGCATTGTTACTTCAAGAAAAATTGTGATCACACTTACAGCAAGAGGCCTGCATCTTCATCAGCTTTCTGAATACCAGAAAAGTAATCTTTGGTTATTAAAAAGATTCCCCTCTCCCTACTTTTATTTTTTTAAATGAAATCCGTTTTGCTATTCTTGAAGATGCCATTTATGGTTATTTCAAAGTTCTGTTACCTCACTATATTTTCAGAAGCGTTACTTACTCCTCTCTTCCTCAGGTACGCAAAACAAAACAAACCCCAAAAACCTGAGCACTATCACAATCATCTTAAGAAGGCATCGGGACTAGAAGGAACAGTAATGTGTCTTCAGCACTTCTTGGAATAACAATGAATTGCAATTTTTAAAGTTACTCTTGCTACACAGTGCCAATACATTCAAAAACAAATGAGGATTGAGTTTGCGCTGCTGTAATACGTTGCTAATTTTTTAAAAGTCCATTTGGAATATGCACTTTGTTTAAGTGCCTACATTAAAACATACTGTATTGTAAAATGCAGTTCTGCATTGTTCCATAAATTCTTACAGTCCATCCAACTGGCTTTTAAAAGAGTTGCTGCTCAGGTTTACTCATCTTCTGAAGCAGCAGATTGAATAGTGCAAGAGGAAAAACTGTTACTTATCAAAAGGAAGCCTTTGTTTGCAACTGGGTTCGGAAGCTGTCCTGTGTTCATCATCTCTCATGTTATTCCAGCTTTTCTTCATTGGAGTTAGATGAGGGGCAACCACATCACCATCCTATTATCAGAAGTCAGAAAACATTAATGATATTACATTCACTTTTGCTTTCTACTTTAAAGCAGGGGAAAAGAAGCTCAGTACCAGTCTTAATAGAAAAAAAAATAAACCCAAGGTCCTAGAAGCATTGTAAATCAACAAACACTGAAGACCAAGCATCCCGGAGATGCAAACTGCTGTAGTCAGTGGTAACATCTGGTGGGGAGAAAAAAAAAAAACCCCACACCTCCAAGAAGCTTTCAGCACTGGCAGTTCACCTCTTCCTAAATTACTACCAGCAAACCTAGGAAGATCAGCAGGCAAACCTAGGAAGATCTGGGGCATTGCTATACGAACCAGAAACGTTATTATGGGTGTTTCCTCCCAATTTGCCACAGTACCTCATTTAGAACTGTTGCAATCTGCCAGGTGTAGGTGCTTGGACGTGCCTTTCACTGCCTCAAGGTATGTAATGTGGGTGCAGCAACTGCACGGTCTAAGGCAGCGGTGCCCATCCTTCTCAGACACACGTCGATCTCGTGCTCAGGCACCGCAAGCACAGACGAGAGAGCAATAAACTCTCTCAGCTTAGAAATTAAGCCGGTGGGATGCACGTTGCCATGTTCTGCAACGTGCCAGGGCCTGCAAGACGGATACGCCTGAACTAGGAGAACATTCTTACAGGATACAACAATACTCAAGCTACAAGCCGAGAAAGCTTGTTGCTTGATCTGTTTGTAAAAAGCCCTTCTGACATTACCTGCTCTCAAAAGATAGATGCCAGAAGTACGACATAAGAACGAGCCTTAAAAGAAGTTGTTCGTGCCTATAGCTGTAGCCCCTTCCCCAAACGAGACCTGCAGGTGTCTCCCGCAAGCAAGGTGCAAAGTCAGCGATATTAACGTACTCGATGAAAAGGAAAAAAATACGCGGTTCACAGAACAAACTGTTCACACTGCATTTCTTAAGCAACTTGGAGATTTTCATATAAGCATTTATTTTACTTTGAAGTTCGATCCCAGATAGCGGAAAATATCCGAAAAAGTGCATGGAACTGGAGAAAGCTATTCCTCTCCCTGGTATGACTGTCAGGTAAACCAAAGTGAAAACCAACCATTAGGGGAGAAATGCAACAGCAGATTTGCCAGCACATCTAGCAAACCCACCGCCACTTCCAGCCTAGAAACGTCACAGCTCGTGCACGTAGGAGTGGCTCCATTAGCATTTTCTACTGAGAAAAGCTTACTTAATACAACCATAACTGCCTCCCTACAATGATGGATATACTGGGAAGCGTCAGCACGCAGTAATTTTTTTAGATGAAGGCGCCCACCTTCCTGCAAGAGGGATGTGATGGGGATGCTCTGTCACGCATCGCTAGTTTACAGCCATGATTGTTATAAGCTTCTCCACGACCTTTGGCAGGAAGAATGCAAAGCAAGAGGTACGGACTCAGGTTCTGCTTTAGAGTCTCCATTTTACTTGCCAGGGCAGCTCTGACGTGGCTCCCAACAAAAAGCAAAACGTCAGATCAGTTGTAACACACCCTCTTCCTTCCTCACAGCTGGAAACTTGTATTTTCTGGGAGTTGATGGAGAAGGGAAACACAGAGAACAAATAAGGCTTTGCAGGCAACTCAGACTATAGACTACTTGCCCGGAGAGGAGAGGTTTGCAATCTTGTTCCCACAGATATTTTCCTCTCTAACTCGGAACAAACGGACTGACTGTGAATCTCCTGGGGACAGAGTGAGTTTAACAGCTGGAGAATAAGGAAGAGGGAAAGCAACAGAAGAACTGACCTCTTCCCTAGATCTTTTAATCTCTCAGTGCTGCTTTAAGCCTTTGTATTGAGGAAACCTGCATCCATGAACTATCGAGCGTCTGTGTGGATACTAACTTTGTTATAAAAGCACGACTTTTCAAATGACATAAATTAAATCAACGCAAACCCATCACTATTTCAGCGAAACCAAAGCACATCCAGATGCGAGCCACAATAAAACCAGAAGCTAGGTTAGTGGTGAGCGGCTCTGCCACAAACACAAGGCCTGAATGCCAGGATTTTCAATGAAAGAGCAAGCTTATGGACAAAGGTGAAACGCTCCAAGAACAAGAAAAATAGCAAGTGAATTTGTTACCTGCGGTTTGGTGAAATCCTTCTCTATACACCACTGAATAAAATACTGTTTTGCAGCTGAAACAATATCTGGATCCTGACTTTTGCAATAAACTCGGATAACTTGCTCTGCAAACGTCATGGGTAAAAGCTTTGAAACCTTCGGAATAAAAAAAGAAATAAGCATTAGTATTTCTTGGAATTCAGAGTCCACTGAACTTCCATTTTTTCATCTGAATACAAATTGAAAGCAGTAAAAAACATCCCACTACAATCCATGAGCTTTATCCAAACCAACCGTACTTTTCTAAGACTCCCAGTGTATTCCGGTTAAATACCGTTCATATGCAAAGGCTGTCAGGATCTCAAACTGTCATAGTACAACGCACACCGAAGACCTGCAAGGACATGGATTCCACAACTCTCTTCCACCACTACTGCAATAACTACCATGAAGGACTGAAAACATTTCCATCGCAAGCTGTGAAGAAGATGCCCTTCAGAAGCCAGTTGAGGAAAATAAAAGACTACCTGTTCTTTACTGATCTTGACTGCCTTGGAAGGATCAGCCTTGCAATAGAAAAGAACATTATCAATGGGATTCTGTTCTTTCATTCCATAATCCATATTGATAACCTTGCATGCAAAACAAAGAAAAATTGCATTAATGTTTGGCTTTAGTTTTTTCACAAAAAGCACAAAATGGATACATACAATACTGCTGCAAATGACACTAATCAAATAGAACAGCAATTAACAAATGATTACTTAATAAAACAATCAGGTATTTGCATTTTAAATCTTTTCTTCCACCACCTTTCGCTCAGATTTACACCAACCAGCTCTCCAGTCGTGCTCTGAAACGCTCCAGGTTCAAACAGTGGAAGCATGCTGGTCCCTTGCCAGCCTGTGCCTCCCCAAAATACACAGAGATGCAGAGGCAGCAGTAGAGCTTACAATTTTCAACATGAGGTTTAGACAACATTATTTACATCTGCTCGATGCACCAACAGTGTTATGATCAGCAGGGAGAAAAGCCCACTTCCCCGTGACTTCCATTTGTGGGACAAGGAAAGCACCGTCAACTCCTCTACTGCGCTTTACGCAGCAAACCGCTACAATTTCACCCAGCCTGAAGCGACCCTTCAGTGCAAGGGAGCTGCAGAAGTGGTTTGTGATGCACTCCATGGAAAGCCATTCGTTAGCCTTCCCCAGAATTAACCACGAAGAGCGATTAAGCTATTCGATACCTGCAGACCCCTCAAGCTCCCTCCTCTGTCTCAGGCTCTCTCCTTCCCACCAGTGCTGGCTGGAGACAGCTGCGGCAGCAAGCTGCTTTATGCAGAAGACAAACCCCAGGAGCGAGTGCCGCGCGTCAAGCGTGCAATGCCAGAAGCCTGAAGTCACTGTGCCCGCTATCCTCCCCCCGGCGCCCACAGCTTACTTGCCTTCATCACCCGCAGCGGTGGTTCCAGACTGCTGAAGCCCAAGGGCTTCCGTACAGCTCCTCAGAAGGAGGACAGTCACGGGAGAACCCATCCGTCACGGTGTGAGCAGAAGTGCCCAAGCGACAGCCCAGCGAAGCTGCCTGAAGCCCCTGCCCCCAGGCCCCCCCCAGCACCGCAAACCCCCCGAGGGGAAACGCGCTGCGCTCAGAGCCTCGGGCTGGACAGCTAGGACAGCGTTTACGAGGCAACCCTGTGCTTCTGGTTGTTCACAGATGTATTGAAACGTTTTTCCAATTTTCACTATGGTATACAAGGCCTTCTGTGATTGAGAAGTTTTTACTCCGAACCCAGAGATATTTACATCAATTATGAAATCTTCAGCCTTCAGCTCCACGTCTGGAGGATCCTTTTCTGGCTTGCAATTAGCAATGCTTTCTGCCAGGCTATTATTCTGAAAAAAGACAGTAACTCAGATTACATTTATGCACTATCAAGTCTAGACCAAGGCAACAATACGCATGACAGAATGTGTCATTAAAGTAAAGTTTCTGTTTCTTCATAGCTTGACAGACTCTTCTTGCAGCAATCGGGTTTTTTGAATCCTTGTATACCTTAGCCGTAAGTTTTCTACCAGTATTTAGAAACAAAACAAGTGTATGTAATTGAGAAGAGCCAAATATTGCCAGCCTGTGGGGGAAAGACAGCACACCTGGTGACAGGAAGGAAGGAAGGGGGGCAAGGGAAGAGAGAGAGAGAGAGAGTGTGTGTGTGTCCCCATCCAGGATGTTGAAGTCTCCATGAAAGCAGAAAATAAGTACCTTCAAGCAATTATTCTACTAATACAAATGTTTTGCTATTAACTTCCCAAAACTGAGTATTAAACAAGTTTACTGAACTTTTTTTTAATGAAGGGCTGCAAGATCTCATCCTCTCATAAAGCTTTTATACCTACATACTGAAACACATAAAAACCCCCGAGAGACAGACAAGATCAGTAATGTCACCGATCACTATAAAAAAAAAACCCAACCCAACCAAAAACCAGAAACAGAAAGCTCCTAGGCAGACTTTGGAGGGGATGGTGACCTACTTCAAAAGCTGAAACCCACAACAGGGTTTTGTCTGGTTCTGGACCTGAGAGAATATTCCCTGCTGACAGCTAGGCTAAAGCCAAGCAGAGGAGCACAGCGTGATGGAGAGTAGCTGTTCATGGAAATGTGCAAGTTCTCATGGAACGGCTGTGGCTCGGCAGAAGAGAGAAGGTTGCCCGCTCACCTTTGTCCAGGGCTGCTATGTTCTAGGGAAGATGCAAAATTTGATGAAGCAGGATTTCCTGGGAGCAACTGAGGCTCCTGTGCTGCATCCAAAGCTTTTCTCCCAGAGCGGCCAGGACCAGGAGGCAGGTCCCGAAGGGAAGGATATCAACTAGCACCATTTTTTTTGCTGCTGCTTTGTCCATTGCAAAGACAGGGAGACTGCTAAGAGCAGCAGGGATCACCCACATTGCCAAGCTGAGGCACAGTGTGGTTTGTTGTGACTCAAGAAGCCAAGGAAAGGTTTAGACTGAGAGCAAACCTGGAGGAAAGAATTGCCAGGAGGCAACTGTTGTTGTTCGCTTGCCTCTTTTTTTTTTTGAAGTTGCCTCTTCCAGTTTGCATTAACTGGAAACAGCTTTGAATTTAAGAAGTCTGTAGCTATTTGGGATGTTGTCCTGGCTCTGGCCAGCTTGAGGATCACAAAACTGGACGGGGCCCTGAGCAACCTGATCTACTTGAAGATGTCCTTGCTCATTGCAGGGGACTAGGCAACCTTTAAAGATTCCCCCAAAGCGTTCTGATACGAAACATAATGGCATTGCAGTCTCTTAAGGAGCAGAACAGACACAGCTACGCCTTGTCCTGCCACTGCTCACCTCCAGCACTTCAGAGGAAGCTGAGCCTCCAACACTCCTGCAACAGGCACCTCCTGCACCACAGGAGGAAAAATCCTTCCCCAATCCCTCAGCTGAGCATCGGAAGCTGCAAAGCATTGGCTGAATATATTCATGGCACCAGCAGTGATCCAGTCTCCCTTCAAAACACACTGGATATCCCAAGATTCAACACCTCTGGATGGATTTTCGAGGCGAGAAAATTAAAATTTTCCATGCCAAATTTCCAAGTATTGTGGCTGAAGTGTAGAGATAATTAATTGACAATTTGATAACGTGGTGTAGCACATTACAAGAAAAGCTGAGCCATATGAAGTAACGTCAGCTCCAATATAACATTATTTTGAAATAAGGCAACAGCTGTTAAACCGACGTCTGACGAGTGCTTTGAAAAGCAAATACTGGAAAAAATAAATGCATGCTTATGCTAAGTACAGAATTCAATGCCAAGAAATTAAATTGCCAGTTATTACTCAGTTTGACATTTGTTCTCAAAGTAAAGCACACAAATTACAATTCAAAGCAAAAGCGTTCCTTATTATTTTGCAATTTTAATGAACTCAAGATGATAGAAATAACCTTCTCAATCACTGGACTATAACAGCTTTTTATGCAATTTTGTATTTTTCAGAAAACAGGTTTTTCTGGAAATATTTCTGCAATAATCAACTTCTGAATTTCTACTGCTTGCCATTTTTCTGTCTGTTTGTAGATAAAACTCTTCCCAGTTTCCTATAACACGTTTCGTGGCTCAGCTACATAAAGACAGGAGGAGAACTTTTGACACTATTTCTGGAAGAGCATTTAAGCAAAAAAAAAGAAAACCAAACCAAAAGAAACAAACAAAACTCACACACCAATAGAGAAGAAGAGATGGTCAGCAACTTAAAGAACAGTTTTACAGGGACAGAATTCAGAATCTTCCACCAATGGACATTACCTTTACAATTTCCCTCATTGTTTCAGGTTGAGTCTCTCCTAAAAACTTGTATAATTCACGCCGTTCTATTTTACGCAAAATTTCTCGTGCCTCCTTCAGTTCTGGACAACTTGAGTGCAGAATTTCCAGGTAGATATTATCTGCCAAAGTTGTATTGATTTTTGTTAAGTATGTCAAAATCCAGTGTCACAGCAAAACGCATGTACAGGAACAAAGGTTAAAGCAACAGGAAAAACTGCTGGTTCAGGAAAGACACTTTCAGAGAACGAGTGAACATACTAAGTCTGACAACTGAGAAGTCACAATATCATCTTGATCATCATCAGACTCGTAAGAGCTCTCAACAGGAAAAACTAGCTCAATTTTCACCCTTGCAACAAGTTTTAGTATTTCACCGAAGGTTGCATCCTCTTCTTATTTAGCCGATCTTGTTCAGCAGAATATCCTAAACCCCAGTACTAACCAGCTCAGGGACAAGGGTACTTGTACAAGAATAAAGTACTACCATTAAACCTTCAGAATTTCTCAGACTTTGGATTGTAGCATCAAAGTCCCCCCTCCTGTCTCTACGTGACAGCAACACAGTGCGTTTCCCCCATCAATACGAGCAGCAAGACACAGGTTTCTTTTGATGTGGCTTCAGAGCAGCAAGGTTATTTTTGGCTGCCCTAAAGAAACTGCTGCTGTCAGGATGCTGCTCAGGATGCTGTCAGGATGCTGCCCGTCACAACCAACACAGCTGCACTCTGTGTCTATTTGCATTCCCCAGCCAGAACCACCTAGGCAGCTTTGACACGTGCTGCAAGCACAGCTCTGCAACGCCCCGGCTAGGACTGCAGCTGGCTTCAGACACTCCCAACACACTGGAAGCTATGAGCCACATGCCTTGGTTTGGTACCACGTACCAGAACATCTTTAACTGTTTTTATGGACAAAGCTGATACAAGTCAGGAACTTCTCTATGAAGAACAGACTAGGTCTGTTCAGATTGAGAAGAGATGATGCAGGGAAAATAAGAAGCCCTTGAACACATCCATTGTGCAAAAGCAGTAGGTGACAAGGAACGTCAAATGAGGAGGCACCAAATTAAAAACTAATGGTGGTTCTTCACCCATCATGAAAGCAAGCTAGGGAACTTTCTGCTGCAGAACCTCACAGAGGTTTAACATTTGCAAAGGTCCAAGAGGCAACTGGACAGTTTCACAGAAGCATCACTCATCATGGACTACTGAAAACAAGCCTATTGTCCTCTCAGAAGCCTCCCAGGTTGCAGCCACTGGACGTAGGGAAGGAAGCGCCTTGGTTTAAGAGGAAGTGAACATACTCATCCTTCATGGCTCACTGTTACACCTCACGTTGGCATGTTCCTCGCATCACTCTCCTTGCCGTTCAGCTCTCCTCGTTGAACAGGACAGCCCCAGCAAGCAGCTCCTTGCTGCGGCAGACTAAGAGGCAGGGGACAGCCCCGATATCCTCGCCCTGAACTATGCTCCTCACCAGGTACTGCAGGTCAGCAGGCAGTTCCAGCAGGACCATGAAGAACTTAATGCCAGTTCCTGCCTTTCTACCCAGCCTTCCACGGCCCAACACTGCAATTCATGCTCTCCAACCACAACTGCCACTCAAAGCCAGCCCCTTCCCCTCCCCTGGGGCAGAGGCATCCAGGGTCAGAGGGGCCAGGCAGCTCCTCATCGCCACCTCTGCACAGCCCCTTCACCCGCTCCCTGCAGCAGGTCTATGGTCAGGCTGAATGGGGCTGTGGCAGATGAAGGGTTGCCAGCAGAAGGCCTTTAGCATGACACAGGTTAAGGCACACAGGATCCTCTGCAACACTGCCCTCAGTCTCCGTCACCTTGTCCATGGACCAAAGACAGAAATTCTTGAGTCCCTCTGTTGGCCAGCCACAGGTTGGTGATGTAGACTCAGGAAAGTTGTCTTGCCACTCAGGAAAGATGCCTTGTGAGTCCTCGTGAGCTGTAGCTTACAGGTGCTGCAAGAGCTGCCAGTACTTGGGAGCACTTCAGCAGGGTCAGCAGCATCTTCTGCCCTGCCCCCACCACAAACCCCTCCGTGCCTTGCCCCACTGGCCTCCGTCCCCCATGCTACCCAAAGCTGGTACGGGCATGCCACAGCACTGAACACCAACCAGAGGAATGCTGCTGTGCCTCACAGCGAAGACCAGGAGGGGCAGACAAAACCAGGATGCCGTGTTGGTGGGAAGCCGTGGAACTACATAACACAGTAATTTCTGGTTTTCCTCTTCACAGCACTGAGCCAGACCTTGAGAAATGGGAAAACATCGCAAGTCTCAGCTCATTTGCTTCACTCCGTAATCACGCTGGAGTTCCCTGGCACGTCTTCAAGCAGGTTGCTGCTCCATGTACTTATCCCATGAGAACGATTCTCACAAGCTCTCATCCAAGCAACCAGAAACTTTCAGCAATAAACTAAGTTGTTCATAGTTTCTGTTTTGTTCTGTAACAGAAGGCAGGGTAGCAATGTCTCAAGAAAATCAAATCAGATCCCATCAGAGACTTTTGAAACCTACCTCAGGGTTAGTTTCACACTACAACACACATACGGTACTCCTCCACCTGACGTAGCTAGCTGTAGCATTGCTCAGAGCTGACTTACATCCCACTTGTGACAAGTGCAACAAACTCAGGGCACAGGCAGGACCTCCTGACAGCACTGCTTGCAGTAATGTGAATGTGTGCAGTATATAGAAGTTGGTGCTTCTCTGTCTCTGTCTCTCTCTCTCTCTCCCCCCCTCTCAACATAAAAGTAATTTCAACTAGAAGGTCTTGCTCTCCCAGCAAGATCCAAGAGCACAGAGATTGGATGGTCCAGGCCTGCCACACCATCAGTGCGCAGAAGTAGTACTTGAGAGTCCTAGTCATGGGCAAGGACCCAGCTGTAAAAACAGCATTCTAACAGGTACTCACGTTCTTTTATTTAAAAAAAAAATTCTGAGAGCTCATACCAGTTAGCTTGGTGTAGGCTTCCATGTCCTCCATTGCTGTAGAAATCTGGTACAATTTTCCTCCAGAGCCTTCTATTTTAAAAAATTTGTCTGCTTTTTGAAAGGCTTCTGTAATCCTAGTTTGAGACAAAATTAAGACTTAAGAAAAGCATCATTTTGAAACAACTTATTGCTTAAGAGTCAAAAAGAAATGCATTAGTATGTTATAAATAGAAGACAACAGATGAAACTGCATCCCAAGCACACAGCAGACCCTGGTCGCACTGCAGTGTGTCCTATCTCCACGCTGTCACTGCACATTTCAACAGTCTTTCCATTTGCTGAAAACAGGTTCAGAACAAACCTTAACCTTCTTTCAATGAACGAGCAAGTACACTTTCTTCTGCTTCAGACTATGAGCTTAACATTGCTTAGAGGATTGCAGAACCTGCAAGACAGTGACACGGTCACTCAGCTGCAATGAGGCTGCCTCACAGATGACCATATCCCTTCACACAGTCGTTGCTCCAACTGAGAGGATACACAGCATTGTAAAGGTAGAGCATCATGAACATGTGGTATTTTCAGGTGGGAAAAACTGATGTTCTGAAGATCAAGTTCTTCCAGAGTTCCCTCTGTCTCTTATTGTCATTTCCAGCTTGTATGCCCATTTGGATAGGCTGCTATAATTATGGTAACCCAAGAACTAAATTTCTTCGCTGTTTTTAGTCCTCACACGTAGGTAGTGTCAAACCTTAGCATTTTTAATCTGAGTTTTAGAGGATCACTAAACCAGGAGCTGAAGTATGTGAACGAAAGCAGTCAGGAATCACTCTTGTACTGTGTAATCCTCTGCGTTCCTTTTTTACAAACTCAGCAGACAGTTACTCGGCAGCCAAGATACTAATGAAAAAAATATTTAGAGATACTAGTATTTCTGCTTTTCAAGAAAGGTAAAAAGAATAATGCTATAGGGAAACTTCTGTAGACATCAACCAGAGAGGTATAAATGCAGGCAGCCAGCTGAGTTGGTCCTGGACAACTCCTGCGGCGGCTTTACATAAACACAAAGTCAGGCCTCAGCTAAGCTACAGTAAGCTTGCTCATTACTTTACTCTGTCAGTAACCTCGATCTAGTAACCAGCCAGTTTGAGCCAAGTCATCTCTAACTTGTAGCTAAAGATTTGACTTCAGCTGTCAGCAGTTAAAAGAGCATGAGCACAGCCTGGTCCTACGCTTCTTCAGAGCTTTACTAATTTTCCTCTGATTGAATTTCATGTGGAAGGATGTTGTTGTCCTCCTCTCTGTTTGGTTAATCACAGCCTCTATGATACTCTGAGCACTGAGCCTTGCAACAAGAGTTGGGTTATATGGCCCAGTGGCTTTTATTATATGTCAGACCTTACTGATTATCTGAAAATTCCAAACGGATATACAGTTTCAAGAATTCAAAAATAAATGGTATGCAAGAAAAGGAAAGTATAATACTTGCATTATTTCAATGATGTTGCCAATCTTATGCTGGTATGCTCGCCGGTGCAGGCAATTCCGCGTGTGGAACATATCATACAAATTTCCAACTTCCTGAATCAAAAAAAAACCAATCATCTTTTATTTTGACATTGCCCCAATTGGAAAACTAAAACAATCAAGGAATCAAATGGGTTGTCTCCTTCCATTTGCAGCACACAGCAAAATGGTTATTTTTTCCCAAGTTTTGAAAGAGACTCAGGCTGCCGTGGGAGAGCAGCGACCCCAGGCAGCCTGGGCAGGGAAGAGAACCTCTTGCTCCTTCAGCAGCCCCTTGCCAAAGCCACGTTCACCCCTTACTCAGAAGACTTGGAGCAGGACCATGCACAGCTGATGGTTTTGCAGAGCCTCCCCTGGAAGGACCCACCAGAAGCCCTTTGAGACGGAGGCTTGCTCTGTCCTTCCCGTCCTTAAACCAGTTGCTTCTGAGAACATCTCTCAGAGCAGCAACTACTTCTTCCTCTCTCGGGCTACGAAAGCGGCCGGCCGGCAACCCCAGCATCCCCCTGCAATCCAGAGCGCAGCTGTACCCCGCTGCCCACGGCAGGCTTCCCCATGCCCCGTATGATCTCGGTGTGCTGTAACACTTCGCACTGTGCTGCCGAGTGTTCCCTCGGTTCGTACACGCTGCTTACCTTGTCACGAGTACAGATATGCTTCTGGTTTTTTACTTCACAGACCCGAGTGAATTTAAGTAATCGCTTATAATCAAAATTATTCTGGATTCCTAGGTGATGGCAATCCCTAAAATATTCCATAGAGAGTGTTTAATAATAAGATCATACTTGTAAATATAGTAGCACCATTTCAGTAGGAATTTATAATAAAAACAAAAACCATAAGATTTGTACCTTGCAAAATAATCCCATTTGTCAACGTCAATGCCATTTTTTTTGTTAGCTACTATCTCATATAGGAAACTTTTCTCCTTTTGTCGACCACGGTAGGGCCACTAACAGCCGCCGAGAAGAAAAAAAAAAATCAGAAACAATAAGAAATTAAAGTGTGCAAACAATGTCAGAACAATTTTTTAAAAACAGTGGGAATGTACTTTGATTCTGCTCATGATAAACATCCAACACTGAGGCAGCAAAGAACACAAAGACAATAGAAGAGCTTTCAGAAACTAAGTCGGGATTTAGAAATCCAGAACTAGGGCTTAAGCAGCTGACTTCCTAGAACATCAGGAAGAATAAAAACCATGTACACGAGTATTTAATTTCCCATTCCACTAAAGAAAAGCTTGAAGCTTTGGAATGACAAAGAGAATAAAAAGCATAGCAACAAAAAGAGGAAAAGGTTGGAATCATTTAATCCTCAGGGAATTAAACCCACAAACATGTCACTGCCTTGCAGTCTTCTGCAATCAACTATACAACTTTATAGAATAGAGTTTTAAAAGAATTATTTAGATGTTTTAAATAAAAATCGTTTAAACAGCCAGCTACTTAAACTCCTAACCCACAATAGATGCCTCAGCCATGAGGCAAACAGGAAATCAAAGACAAAATAATAAAATACAAGTTGCACATAAACGTTATTTTCTTGAAAATTTAATGATTCTTCAAGCTAAAAAAAAAAAAAGGGACATAAAGCGGCCTTGAAATTCTGAGGATGGAAAACATTGTATATAAACAGATAAATGGCTTTCCTGTTATTTGCATTACAGAAATATCGAAACTTATATGAATAAGAACGGAAACGTTGTGTAAGCAGCAGGAAGAGAACACATCGTAGATAAAAATATCCTGTGCTGATCACAAAGACCTCTGCTACTGGGACAATGTTCAGGGCACTGTTCATGTTCAATACACAAACCACCCACTGTTCACGTCGCGACCAGGCGGCCTGCAGCGTGATAGCGTCACTGCGCAGACGCCTCATCAGCGGAGGAGCCCGTACTCTGCTAAGACCACGGTGGTACAAGTGACTGCCAGTGGAAGATCCTGCAGCCTAACACCAGGAGGGTGGCCAGAAGGTTGCCACGTACGACACTCCTTCTCCTGTCAGCCTGATGGAAAACAGGCACAGAATCCCAACAAGGAAAAAGAGACCATGGGTAAGAACCCGGCACAAGACCAATGACAGCGGCAGGCAGCAAGATTTGTGTGCCAGTGAGCGTCAGTGGGTAAAAATCAACTTGCAGACTTTGTAAATGAACACCGCCTTCCTGTGAGGTCTCAGGCCGTATGTTACTACGCTAGGTTCCCTATGTTCATCACCAGCGTGCTGGAGTACACATGGCAGCACGACACACTCCTACAGCAGAAAATAATGGGTAAGTGCTAACATTTGTGGGCGACTTGTTTGGGACAACATACAAATTCTGATTAGGACCAGATTGTCATGACAGATCTCCCATTGACGGGTTCTTAATTCTGGTAGTAACTGAATGGGTGTCCTTGAAGAGATGACAAGAACTATTAAGTGTAAAGAGAGGAGAGAGGACTTAATTCTTTCAGAGAGTTGCAAGGATTAATAATCACAGTCTCTTCTTCCTTGCCACACATTTCTTCAAGTCTTATCCCTGCCTCTGTGTTTGTTACTGCAATAAATCCAAACATTTTGCTACTGTCATCAAAGCCGATGGGGCTCTGGCACTTGGGCCATGCTTTGCATTGCTCATTGCCTCATCTCTGCCAGTTCTCAGTTTTGTTATCCATTACCAGCTCATTATCCTAAACTATCTCCATGTTTTCTTCACACAGCCACCTGACAACACGACCTCCGATTACCACCACCGTCAAGCATCCAGTAAATAGGCTGTTATCCTAACCTAGTCATTTAAGGTTCCCATTTAAAATTCAGTTCTATCAATCCAGTTACCAGTGAATTAGGTCCACAAAATACAAATACCATTCTTAAGCTTTCCTCTAACCTGAAGACTTTGAGGTAAGAACTTCTCAGGAAGATGTAAGAACATAACATAGTGAAGCAACCACCTGCTGCCAGCACTGTGAGAACAAATACTACACTTCTCTAGCACCTCTCGTGTCAGGATTCTCAGAATTTTACGGGGCTAAAAATAGATAATAAAACGTATCAGAAGCAAAAATTATCTACTCTTTCAGTAAAATTAAAGACATTTATTAGGATAACCACAGGAGCAGTACATTGACTCACCGATTTCTCACAAGCGGTTTCATCTATAGGCCCTCCTATTTGTTCCTTGATGAAGTTCATATCTTCTTCAAGGACAAGACCATACGACTTCATGACTTCTTCTAGTTTATTGGAAGTGATCAGGTGCTCAAACATTGCAACAGAAGCAGTTTCATGCTGTGAAGAAAAACAAACAAGCAAAAAAAAAAACAAACCCCACACCTAAATGTTGCAAATTACATTAGTTTAAGCATCTTTCCTGCAGTGTCACAGCCTTCTCCTAACCCAGCAGTACCGCCTGGCAGGGCACCCGGGCACGGTGGTGTGAAAGTGCAGCACTTGGGTGATTTTCCATTCATTTTGTATCTAACCAAACAGGAAACCACCCGGTCTAGAGAGTCCAGAAACACACTCTTCAGCAGAGAGCTGTTAATTCGGTATTTTAACAAACAGCAGTAAGACAGTTGCAATGCTAAGAGACAAAATAATCAATTCTGCTGTGCAGAAGATCAACAAGTTTACTCAGCTGATTTTGCTTCATAATTACAAGCAGAGAGAGGCCTGAAAGGACTGTGTTACATTCCATTCACAGCAAACAACTCTTGAAACTCTGTTCAAAGTTTCTGAAAGTTTGAATTCTAAATAAACACTGTATTAAATATCCTAATATTTAAAATTATCTTAATTTTAAAAAAATCTTAAATGGGAAAGGAAGCTCCCAGTTGGTATTTTGCACCTGTAAATACATTCTGAAGAAAGCCGGCAATACGCATTTTAAGGCATGACACTGGCTTAAAATGATCAGTGCGGTCCTAACGAATTCTGCCTCTTCAGAGTTGCACTACGGGCACTGGCGAGACGGAGACATTTTGTTGCTCCTCTGTGCCACCCAGCATGAGATCTGCAGGAAGAGGACGTGTGTACACAAACAGATCTCATGGAAGTACACAGGAGCTCAAGACCGTTTGCACTTTCAGGGAAGAGGTGGTGGTGACACATATCTGCCCCTCTCTTCTCCCCACACCTCTTTCTGCTTTGCTAGTAAGGCTGCATCTGCTCACGGTCACGCCGAGGGGGCTGACGTTCCCCAAACGAACAGTTAAAGCGAACCACAAGGAAATCATCACAGGATTAAAAGACAATATTCCGGTTTTTAATTATGCCATCAAAATGATGCAATAAGAAAAGGCTAGATGATCACTATAGTCTCACAAGCACTGACAGTCTCTAAAGATGAAATATTCTCCCTTTAAAAATTTCTGTTTTCTGTTTTTACTTTAATAGTGACAAGCTTACCTTCCATTTCAAATCTGGACGGGTGAGTGGAATAAATCTTCCATCAAACATGTGTGAAAATGGCCCATGACCTTAAAAAAGATTACACAGGTTTAATCTGAGACACAGTTGTCAGCAAAAATATTTTGAGCAAGCTAAGGATCTGGATTCTCTTCTATTTGACTTGATCTTGACATCATCTATGAGAAAGATTCAGCTATAGCGAGTACACTTTCCTAAGACACCTTAAGTACTACTGCACTTAACATAGCCAGTTCCATTACCTACACCACAGACAAGTACTGCAGCAACATCGAGTACATTAATTACTCTGTGCCAGCTCTGAAGAAAATAAGTAGTTATAAAATAACCATATCAATTTTTGAAAGGGCCACTAGTTTTCACTGCGAAATGTTTTAAGAGACCTGAGGACATCATAGACAGAAGCGGACACTTCAGCCACTGAGGGCAGAACTCTAAATACCATATGTAACAAGACAAAAAAAAACGGCTAAGAGTGGCTACGAATTCACCACGCGGAGTCGCCTCCACAGATATACTCCGGACCAAACGGGAACAGATAAATCCTGTCTTGGAATACGGCCAGGCACTGAGCAGCCCAAAACAGCTCTCACGTTCTGGTCTCACAGCCAGCTTTTCATCCAGGTTAGCTTTCAAAGAGCAACAAGCCATGCCAAGTGTCACTTACCCAAATCGTGACAAAGCCCAGCAATTTCTACACAGAGGATGTCTCGCTGGGTTATATCCAGTTCCGGTTGTCTCTCCTTCAGTGCACGAACCAGACATCCTGCTAGGTAGCCCACCCTGTTGCAGGGGGAAAAAAAAAAAGTTAATATAGTAGTGTTTCAGGCTGAACAGAAAAAGAACAGTTCATCTATTCTGTTTTGTTCCATTAAGTCACAGCCCTTGTCTGAGAGGTAGCACACAACAAGTACTCAGACCCTAATGCAAGAGAATCACAGAAACAAACTGTTTGCTGTAGTAGAGTTTTAGTCATCAGTAACATATTTGACAGCAAAAAAGCATGAGATACCATGCCCAAAACATGGAGACAACAGCAACCTGCAGTATTTCTTAATGCTGAACAGCGGAGTACCTGTGTAAGCGAACCGCAGTGCGTTATTGACAGTGTGCATCCTGAAGCACCACAGCTTACACATCATCCTTTGACTTCTACTCAGTGCAACTGCAAAGGTCCACAACAGCCACCAAGGCATTTTGTTGTTCTTTCAAACCGCTATTTTAACAATAGCTTACGACACCTAATTCTGTTCATTTCATTCATTTTAGATTTGACATTTAATTTCACTGAATGGGACCCTCTGTTCTCGTGATAGGAAAACAGCAGGAACAAACATACGGCACATACCCCTATAAACTGTTTGCAAGTGCTACACCAACTTCCTTTCCTACTTGCCTCAATAGTCCCCCTTGTAGAACATCTTAAAGCAAGACAAGGCTCTATATGACAATGTAGTATCTTTTCATAGACCAGATTTTACTGTTTGATTTTTTTTTTACTAGCCCAATAAGCACACAAACCTCATTTCTGTTTTTTCACTGTAGCAATCTTCAAAATTATATACAAGTTGAGAACAACTGTCCTAAGTGTAACCATATAGATTAAACGAACTGTTTAAAAGAAAAGATTGTTGATACTGCTGGAGTTTTCAGACTCCTGTTGTGAAAGCTTTGTTTATACCCCTCACATTTTTGTCTTTTCACATTTACCAATCAATTCCAGCTTGCCTCACTGATTTGACGCATTTGCACCTTGTTAGCGTCACAGAGCAGGGGCAGAAGCCAGACTTACTCCACAATATTTCAGCACTAACAAAAGCAACTTTAGGCTGGCCAGATCATCTGAATAAAAACCATTGACTAGTTTAATTTCTCTGCACCTTGGGATATTCCTTTAAAACAAGTTTAAATTTCTCATTCATCAGCTTCTCTGTGGAGTGTGAAAGACCTAGCAAAACTCTGGAAATCCTTGTGTCCATCATCTGTTTCTGTTAAACTTACATTACAATTAACAGCCTGACAATCTGCTATCAATTGCATAAAAGCACACATAACTACAAATGCAAACATTACAGATAAAATGGGTTTTAGCTGTGCTGGACAATATAAGGGAATTACAACTGTCCGGCAAGTCATTTATAGGACCCTTCCCAGGTAAATGTTTTAGATCTCAAATTTTGATGAGGGACAACATAAAGCATTCACAGTTTTTAATTAACGCTATTCTTAGAAGCAGCAGTGGCAGGGGAGGAAATCTAACATTGATCCATCCTGTAGGTTTCTTTATCTGTCTTTATTCAATGAAGTTCAAGAGAACAGCCCGTAATCACACAGGATATCCAGGAACATTTGTGAGACCAAAAATGGCAGTTTTCACCAAGGCTCAAAGACAGCGATGCCCCTTGGCTGGCACTCCACGTTAGTGGAACCGAGCTCAGGGAAATCCAAACGCAAGAGATGCGCATGCAAGACAACATCACCTTACCCTAGAGAGTGCTCAAAGCGGTTGTGAGAGGCTCCTGGAAAAACGAAGTAAGTGCCACCCAGCTGCTTAATGTATCGGAGGCGCTGAAACTGAGGTGTGTCGATGATACGAACAAGAAGGGGATGTATTTCAATGTGCCCATGAATTGGATCGTTAAAAACCTGTAAAAGCCAAACAATAGTGTAATTAGCATTTAAAATTTGACTTTGAAAAGAAACAGGCACCAGGGTAAAGGATATCTAAAATGCTCAGGTATTTGGTGGGAGAGGGTGGTGGTTTTGTTTTCTCCTACAAGACAGCCGTGTCCTGCTTATCCCACATCAAAACTTACCTTGGAGAACTACGTAAGCATGACACCAAAAAAGACAAAGCCGCACATTTCAGAGAGCAAGGGAATTAAAGTCAAAACCTCTAAAAATGTTATCCGCACCTGTGTAACTCCAAAACTTAACACTTGGGAAAACGGCTGTCTTTATTAATCTGCTATTCCAGTTAAAGCAGGATACTGCAATACATGTCTGAGATACCCAATAAGAAGTGTGTGCTTTGACACTGTTCATGTTTTTTAAAATCAAGTGAAATTTTGCAGAGTGGAAATTATGATTCTTACCTTTTTCATAGAACAAAATGCACAACCCAAGATAACTGAAATATGAAAGCACTCCCCTGATCATCCCTAAGCACGTGTTTCAAGAGACATCTGAGCAACTACAGTGGCTTACTAGAGAAGGTAAACACGCACATTTAATCCTTGCCTCAAAACAGCAGATAAAACCATTTCATCACACGCGTATCTTGGTAAAATATCGAGGCAAACAAGGTTTTCCTGCGTTCTCCCTCCGCCCGGTCCCTGCGCTGACAGGGCTCTAGCAGATGCGCAGGCTACCAAGGAATGCGCGCAGCCCCGGCCCGAGTTAAACCAACATACACCACTGAGAGAGACTGCTGGACCCGGCAAACAGTGGAAGTCAGCAGCAGTCTGTTAAGCCAGGCCTGAGGCTAAGCTAGTTAAAAAAGCCCCACAAAACCCAAGGGGAGGCTCTACACAGAGAGAGATGCGAAAGGGTTGCTTCTCAACACATTTCATACAGCTCGTTCCGTCTCTCACAACCGCCCGGTGCCCACATCAAGCTCTTAGCCGAGGATTTTAACAATTTTTCTGGTTAACGTGGTTTTTCAAAGACCACCCACTATCAAGGAGGAGGGCTCGGAGTTGGCTGCTCTGCAAAGGAAAGGCCCCACCGCAGCACCAGCTGGCACCACCAAGCCAAAAGGAGGGGAGGCAGGGAGACAGCGCAGCGAAGTGCGGCGAGGCCCTGGAAGCCGCGTCCTCCCCGCGCGGCGCTGGAGCTACCACCTTCATTACGTCCACGTGCTGCTGTCTCAGTGTGTTCAGGCAGGCCAGCACTTTCAGTCTCTCAGCTGGGAGGCTAGGAAGGAAAAAAAAAAAAGACATTGAGAGCAAAGTTTGCAATGCTTTTCCTTTCACTCTTTGCAGCACGTATGGAATTGCTTGTGCAAGTTCATATTACTCCGATATTTGCTGACTCTTTTACAGAAATACGTATTTCTGCAGCTTTTTCAGAAAAATATTGAAAGTATTTATCCTTCTAAAGTTGAGTAGAGAAGGAAGAGAACAAATGGCTACAGAAGTTGTCTGTAAAGTACTGTAAGTGCTTCTCCCACTTATACAGAACCGAGAAATAGAAACACCAGGAAATAGACTTTTTTTTCATCAATTTATCTTAGGGACAGTCACATTGGGGGTTAAGTCCTTTAAATTTATGGGAAAGACAACAAGCAGTGCCTGAATAACTGACATTTTTTAAGGTTGAAAAATTCCTTAAACTAAAATGTCGATGTCCCAATACACAATTGTTATAAAAATTCCTTTCAGTTCATCAACTCTATATTAAAGGAAGTTTAATTTTGCCTCATTAACTTGAATTTTACATAAATTAATTTAACTCCAGCAGCAGAACCACCGGAGTTTAAAAGATGCTCTAATTTTGTTGAGAAATGATTCTTCTATTTCATAAATATATTTTGCTTTAGTGATTTTTAATAAATCATTAAAGGTCTCCTGCACAACACACACGTAAACTTTCAATGCAGGTAGTCTGTTGTAGCCACAGCAGTCTAAGAGCACAGTCAGGACAAGTCTGGAGGGAGAGATAACACACTTTAGTACACTCACTTTTATGAACTCTGTCTGCAAGCCTCGTCCTTGAGCAAAACGGTTTCAGCCTCAGCGTGACAGCAAACACTATCACGAGAAAGTACCGTTTGCTAACTTTTACACTCTTCAGCAGTTAACCATCCCAAGATCAGTTTTACATCGGTCATTCAATCTAAACTTTAACAGAAAGTAATACTATAAAATGTCAACTATTAGCAAAAAATACTGCCAGGTGCACTACATCTTTTCATCCGAATCACTTAATAATACACAATCCATAAAATACTGAACACATACGATGTCTGAGCGGCTGCTGAGCACTTTTTGTCCTCACCACTTGGTATCCCTGCCCCTAACAGGGAGCCTTTGGGCTGCAGCCTCTGCTGCTCACATGGCCACAAGTCTTTAGCTGCCCCCGCTTGCAAGCAGGATGAAAAGGACTGGAGGTGATGCTGAGACCAGCGGGTTACTTCACCCACCAAGTAGCTCAGCCTGTGGGAACAGTCACAACCCCGCAGATAACTTACAAGGGAGCTCCTGAAAGACCGCACTATTTACAGGGCAACAGAAAGCAGCTCACACTGAGGACAAGAGGAGGACCACCAGCATCTGCCCATCCTTCTTGCTCTCTGCTAAGAAGAGAAGATGAACTTTGGTGTGGTGCAAGAGTCGAGGAACCCCTTCTGCAGCCAGCAAACCAGAAGCTTGTACACACCTATCCTCACACTCCCAGGAAAAGCAACTGCAACTGCTCTCTGAGGTATGTCCTGAAAATGGGAACAAGAACATTCAACTGCTGCTTCTAAGAAATGTGTAACCTTTCCAACCACAGCTACAGCTAGCTCAGGCAGGGCTAGCACTTGGACTGGTAACCAAGCGCCCTCACCATCACTGGTAACCATCACCACCCTCAAAACCAGTTCAGGGACAGCAAAGTCAGAAGCAATCTGCTTCCAGTCATCTACATTCGTTTTACTTCTGTGGAGAAGTTCTCTCTCAAGACACTTAGCCTAACATGCAGAACCGCTCCTGGACTAGAGCATCTTTGTTCCAGCAGACTTGAAAAATTAACACCCAAACTTGATGTACAGAGGTGACCCCCACATTCTTAATTACAGCTGAGGTCTTCAGTGGATATCACTTCAAGGCACGCTGGTAACGGAGATCAAACACCACGAGGGTGTTTTTGAATGAGCCGTAATGCTGCAGTAGTACCACCACAGAGTCATGCAAGAGACCTCTGGTAACAATTGCCCAAAAGGATACTCCAGATCATGCAAAGTACACGAGGTAGGACAACGACGTAGTTGAGGAGGTGAGGCAGCACACAGCAGCACCCAGCGTCAAGCGAGGGTGTCCTGGTTTCAGCCAGGGTAGAGTTAATTTTCTTCACAGAAGCTAGCGTGAGGCTGTGTTATGGATTTGGGATGAGAAAATGTTGATAAGGTGCTGATGTTTTGAGTTGTTGCTAAGTAGTCAAGGACAGTCCAGCTTCTCCTGCTGGCCTGCAGCGAGCAGGCTGGGGGTGCACGGGAAGCTGGTAGGGACAGCTGACCCAGGCTGGCCAAAGAGATATTCCATACCATATAACGTCATGCTCGGTATATAAAGCTGGGACGAAGAAGAAGGAAGGGGTGGAGGGACGTTCGGAGTTACGGCGTCTGTCTTCCCAAGAAACCATTACGCGTGACGGAGCCCTGCTTCCCTGGAGATGGCTGAACACCTGCCTGCCCATGGGGAGTAGTGAACAAATTCCTCGTTTTGCTTTGCTTGCGTGCGCGGCTTTTGCTTTACTTATTAAACTGTCTTTATCTCAAACCATGAGTTTCCTCACTTTTATTCTTCCAATTCTCTCCCCTGTCCCACCGTGGGGGAGTGAGCGAGCGGCTGCGTGGGGCTTAGTTGCCGGCTGGGGCTAAACCACGACAGTCCTTTTTGGCGCCCAACGGGTTTGCGATAATGACAAGTTTGATTGGAATGTGCTAG
>NW_010517372.1:0-223 GCF_000687285.1 Phaethon lepturus
TTTGGCCTGTTTGTTTAAGGAGGAGCAAGATCTAATGCTCACCATCCCCGGGGAGCCGCTTACGTGGCGGGGGCTCTTGGCGTAACTCGGGGTATCTCGCTTTGGGTGCCAAAAGGTGTCATGAGGGGTCCCAAAGCAGCCTGGGGGGTGGTGGGGATGAGCCGGGGGCAACGGGCTCCCACAGCCCTTTTTGCAGTGGTTTGTCTCACAGCCTCCGAGTCCA
>NW_010517372.1:346-1257 GCF_000687285.1 Phaethon lepturus
TCCTCTGCTCTCTGTTTGTTAAATACTAATTAATTATTAAATTATCCATTAACTATTAATAGCCGATTTCATGTGTGTTAACGACAGCCGTGTGCAAAGAGATCTGTGTCTATGGCAAACCTCCTAAACCTCAGGGAATAAATCCTCAATAATCAATATGGCATCCACTCAATTTGCAATTCTTGTCTCGTTCGCTCTGCATTTAGCGTGCACTTAAGTATATTTTATACAAACACAAAAGCAAATTTTACCACTGGTGGAAATTACCAGCTCACAGCGATAATGGCAGAGCCCTTTGCTTATCGCCAGCACTGGAGGGGCTCACGGGTGCCAGTTCTGCCTTCACGAAGGACCCGCAGAAGTCACCCTGAGCTGCAAGCGTCCAGCGCATCCCGAGTCCCCGCCGGACCAGGGGCTGCTCCTGCTCCGGGGACGCTTTCTCAGGACAGCCGCAGCTCGGCAGCGCTCATTTCAGAGCATCGATCTGATGATAGCAGCAGCCTTCAGCTCAGCCCACCCAGACCAGCGCTAAACCAGTGGCCTTTGGGCAAAAAAGTCTCCGCAGAACATTTGTAGCCCCCGAGGCAAGCAGCTCCCGGTTTGACAGCGCGTGAAGCGCTACCAACTTAATTACAAGCGAAGCCGAAGGAGAAACACACTGAGGTCGGAAACAGGGAGAAGGGGACGACGGGCCGGGAGGGGTGGAAGGGGAATGGGTCAATGCAACGCTACAGCAAATCCTCATGGAAGCGGCTGTCCCGGAGGCTCTTGCTCCTGCTCTTGGCTGCGGATGCACACGGGGCTGGTTCCAGCCCTTGTCCCCTGCAAACACTCCGGGCACAGGCATCCATGCTGCTGGGCAGCCCTCGGCTTCCTCGCCCATCCTCTTCCTCCAAGGAGGAGGGAGCCCG
>NW_010517372.1:1340-1722 GCF_000687285.1 Phaethon lepturus
GCTCGTCTTGTGGTCCTAATGCTCTTTTGATACACTTTTTGGATCTAATAATGTGTCAGTGGGGAGAAAGGAGGGAAGATTTATTTTTCTGTAAAATGCCTCTGTTGCTTTTGCACCAGTAAGATAAGACGGTTTCTAAGAACAACAAACTTTGGGCAGCAAATAAACAAGCAAGCGCCTTGCGAAGCCTCCCGCAGGCAGATCCCCGGCCGCGCAGCCCCCGGGGCCCCCGGGCTCCCCCAGTTCCCCCTCCCTCTGCCAGCCGGTCTCACCCTCCCCGACGGGATTTTTTCCCCTTTCCCTCTGCCGAGGGCCCTGCCCAGTGACCTCCAGGGTGGGATGACCTGGGCAGCGCAGGCGGGGGGGGGCAGCGAGGGCCCCG
>NW_010517372.1:1928-2409 GCF_000687285.1 Phaethon lepturus
GGAGCGGAGAGGGACACGGGGCTGATGGGCTGGAGCTGGTCCACAGCGAGTCTGAAAAACAAGCGGCCACAGGCATCTCCGGAGCAAGTCTTTTGAAGCTGATGGCCTTGCCCCAGGGAAGAGTTTTGGCCCGGGGAGTGTTATTTTGACTGGTGCATTTGCAGTCCCCAAAAAGCAGCGCTGCTTTTCAAGACGTCCTGTGAGGAGAACCATTGCTGCTCGAGAGAGAAAGAGGCTTGGATTATTTTCTCATGTCAATTAACGGTGCTTTCCAAAGGAAACCCGGGCTCCTCTGAATCCAGAGCACGGGACCCCGGCCAGGCTGCTCCCCCTGAAGAGCTGGAGGGAGAAATCAAGGTTCTTTGGCCAGCAAGCTGCTGGGCTGAAGCCAGCAAATAAAATAGTCATAACGAGGCCTTTTGAGATAAGTTTGTAGGCTAGGGTTGCCTTTTTTTGTTGGGTTTTTTTATTTTTTTTTTTT
>NW_010517372.1:2483-2687 GCF_000687285.1 Phaethon lepturus
GCATCGCCGCGGGTCTCACCACAGAGCGCATTTTCTCCCCTGGAGCTGCCCAGGCTGGTGTGCCGGCACCTTGCCCGGACCTCGCACCGTGGCCGTGCTGGGTCCCAGCGAGGCTGAGCTGACAGCAAGGGTCCGAGCTCCTTTCCGTGGATGACGAGGAGGAGACGTGCGGATGGAGCAGGCTGGGAAGAGCAGCCGGAGGCA
>NW_010517372.1:2698-3067 GCF_000687285.1 Phaethon lepturus
CCCAGCCCCGCCAGCAGCCTCCGGCACCGCTGTTCACACGCGGGGCCGTGTCAAGTGCCACCGGCGTGGCACGGCAAATGAGTGACGGGGAGCGGAGAGCAAGGGTGCAGAATGAACCCTTTGCATCCGGGCACCTGCGCTGCCGTGGGCGGGTGCTGCTGGCTGATAACAGGAGGATACGAGCCAAGGAAAATGACGGGGCTGTCTGTGTGGGGTGGGTCGGGGGTGGGAGAGGGCGGTTGGTTTAGTGCATTGGCATGAAGCCCTTGAATCCTGCGTTCAGTGTTGGGCCCCTCACGACAAGAAGGATGTTGAGGTGCTGGAGCGTGTCCAGAGAAGGGCAACGGAGCTGGGGAGGGGTCTGGAGCA
>NW_010517372.1:3432-3814 GCF_000687285.1 Phaethon lepturus
TGGAGGTGGTCAAAAAACATGTGGACGTGGCACTTCAGGACATGGTTCAGTGGGCTTGGGGGTGTTGGGTTGATGGTTCGACTTGATCTTAAAGGTCTTTTCCAACCTCACTGATTCTGTGATTCTGTGAATTTCTAGTCTTCCCTCTAAACGCTCCCCACTTCTTCATACCTATGGCAATCTCTGCGTCCCAGCAGAATCACAAGCCTCTTGCCCTGCTCGGCGTAACAAAGCCAGGTTCACCTGTGCTCACGGCGTGCCGTGACCGTGGGGCAAGGAGGAGCGCGGATGCTGCTTGAACTCTGCACCCTCCAGTTCAGGCGTGGGTTCAGGCGTGGGTTTGGGTGTGGGTTCGGGTGTGGGTTACGTCCTGTCCCGGCTC
>NW_010517372.1:3852-4107 GCF_000687285.1 Phaethon lepturus
TGGGGTTGCGTCCTCTCCCGGCTCCAGCCGTTTTCCCAGAGCAATCTGGGAGCCCTCCAGTGGCCGGCCAAGCATGGAGAGCCGCGCTCCGGGGCTGGCTGCACCCAGGCTGGGGAAATTCCCAGGGGCTTCCCCAAGGATGCACCCAAATCCCTCAAGAGTGGTGATTTCTGAAACGGTCCCCTCTGGGGGGCTGCGAGGTTTGCAGAGCCTTGCCGTACGAACAAGGCTCGTGGAGCCGTACACGCAAGTCTC
>NW_010517372.1:4160-4476 GCF_000687285.1 Phaethon lepturus
TTAGGAAGATGCTTTGCGACCCTTACAGCTGTTCCGGCTGGCATGGCAGCTGGCGGCGCAGAGGCTGGCCACGGACAGGGACCTCTGGTTCCCCTCGGCCCTTTGGGAAGGAAAGCAGAGTGTTTTCCATGCCCACTGTCCCGGAGAGCCAGGGTTCCTGCACCGAAAGAGCAACTGCCCCTGCTGTACGCCCCTCACCGGCTCTTCATGTTTCAAAGGCTCTCCCGCTCCCATCGCTCTCCCCAGCTGCTTCCCGAACACCCCACTCCTTTGGGGTGGGCTGGGATAGTGCTGCCTGCGAAGCTGCCAAACAGCA
>NW_010517373.1:0-9258 GCF_000687285.1 Phaethon lepturus
CTTTTCCAACCTAAATGATTCTACGATTCTACCAATATTTTGGAAAAGTGACTTTTTTTCAGGGCTAGCCGGAAGGTGGCTAATCAACAATGAAACTTCTTGAATATACATATATATACACACACATATATATACAGACACGTATATACCGCATGATTTTCATCATATGGAAAGACAACACAGAGCACTTACAGTCAGTATCAAAGATATCTAGAAGGTTTTTTTTCCTTTGCAACTCCACCACTTTTTCTGTTGAATGAGGGAACCTACTGAGCAGTGGAAAGCCTGGACAAGCCAGCCATACCCAAAGCCCTTCTCCTCTCCTGGAAGCAGCAGCTGTGGGGACTGGGAAACAGTAAGCATCCCCTCTGAAGTCCTTTCTTGGTCTATGAGCTTTTTTTCCCCTGTTTCTTCGCTACATGCAAGAGCTGCACCACTAGAGCACTGAGACAGTGACTTCCACAGGTTCACTCTGCTGACCCTCCAGCTGCCCAGCTCTACTGTCTCCCTGCAGCATGGACCCCACCTGTCCTTTCATGTGCTCTTCTGACAAAGCTGGAGGAAAAACCTATCATTAGTGCTTTATTCATCGCACATGAAGGGCTTGAAAGATAAAGTTGCTGGGGCTTAGGCATGACCTTTGTTTCAGCCTCTGTGAATGTTTCCTCCCTGTGTGTAAGGGGAGAAGGTGGCTTAGGAGGAAGGGCAGCACTCTAGAGGGTTCTACAGGATGAGCGGCAGATTTGAACTTCTCACTGGAGTTGAAACTTTTTATAGTATCACTTCTGCTCTCTGCCCATGTCTAAATGTAGAATCGAGCAGCACGAAATCGCCTTTCCCACAGCCACCTGGCTTAGTCAGGGAACAAGGCCAAGAGAAAACCATCAGAGGAGATGAGCAGAGGGCCGCAAAAGGGGCTCCAGCAGCCTTTTCACAGACTATTAAAAAAGTAAATTCCCAGAAGGTTGATTTTTCTGTTCATGTCTCTCCGCACAAATTCACAATGAAGTTTTCCATGTGACAGGGGAAACAGGCAGGACAGTAACCCAACTGCTCTCTGAATAGCAGCCATACCATGAATGATTACTTGCTATCTTCATCTGTTGACAAAATGATTTGAATTGATTTAAATAGCTCCCAGATGGCTGGCTTAACACATAAATCTAATACGTACCCATGATTCATCACGTCCTCATTGATTTCTTGGTCTAACTATCATTTCTGAGTGGTTCCACATCTCAGATCTGTTGTGCACATTAGTTCACCAAACTGCTGTTCCTCAGGCCACCTCTTCCTGTTACTAAGGAGAAAACTACCTGCTTCTGTGCATTAATAACAATAATAAAATAATACTGCTGCAATAGCTGCAGTGAATAAAAATACCACTTCATGTCTTGGTGTTTCTGTAATTTAGGGTTGAATGCCCTAGGAGAGCTGCAGGCAGTCACCCAGGACCTGAATTCTGTAATGAAACTCAGCATCTGCCTGTGCCATCATACTCCTGGTTACTGAAAAAAGAAATAAAAGATAACAACCACGTGAGTTTCGATGTGGGTCTGACCCACTCACTCACTGTGTGCAGCAGGCAGGACTGTGCAGCGGAGCCTACGAGGTCAGGTTTTCTGTTCACGTAGAAGAAGAAATAACTTGGAAATATGTGGTATTCAGCTAGAAACAGAATACTAATACAAAGTTCAGGAAGCTATTAAGAGAGATGGAATTTAGTACATCCTGATTTTTCAATTCTTGAGGTATTGCATACTGGAGTTGCGAGTTCCAAAGTGCATCAAAGGACCAGCGCTGCTGCAACTTGCAAGTCTATTTAGAAACTACCTGTTAAAAGTTAACTTACTCTCAGCTCATCTGAATCTTCAGCACATCTATGGTGTTTATGATATGAAGAACGCTAGTGGAACATACCCATTTCATCTCTTCAGGAAGCAGGAAAACAGTTTCATTAAGGGCAACCGAGCAACTACAATCCATTTGATTATGAAGCAAGGAATCATTGGTCGAAAGAAGTGTTGAAATCCAGCATTCTTTAGATGAATTTTGGAAATTTAGCCCTATGTTCCTTCTATATCCAGCCTCAGTTCAATACCTATTCAGTTTTGCAGCCTGGGCCCAAGATCTCCAGCTACGCTCACCCTGCAGCATCCTGAAATAACCTGGAGGTCAGGGACCCAATACACCACATTATTCAGTAATGAGATTAGGGAACTGCTAGGAAAGGCATTCAAGTTATGGGCATAAGAACAAGGTACTGGAAGATAAGGAAAAATGTGAATTTATAGCACACCACTTGCTTCATGCACCGTAAAAGCCTGCAGTAAACGTGAAGCAGCTTTTCCTGCTCTGAGTGAGAAAGGAGTAGGGTGTTCTGCACTCATGGTGGGCTGATCACATGCATGTGTGCACTTCTGTGAGTTTATTTCACACCCTGACTTACCTCACAGTAACTTGTTTGGGTACCTCACATCTCTACTAGTATTTTGAAAAAGGTCTCCTGAAGCGCATTTAATCTAGGTGTGATTGGTCTGACCCTGATTTACTTGTGTTAAAGAGAGAAATATTTTGTAAATGCTGCTAGATGAAAAGAGAAATTTACCATAGGTTGGGATTTACAGTTTTCTCTCTTGCTGGAGACTTCTTGGAAGGGAGAGAGGGATTTTGTATTTTCTGTTAGCGTAATATTGTCAGAAACACAAATGTAGTCACATGCAAGATAGTACGTGCTTTTGCCTTGTCAAGTTTAAGCATTGCAGATTTTGCTAAAAGCTACATGTACTGCAGTCCAAATCACTCATCTCAGGTTCCTACCAAGGAAATGGTTCACTGATATCGACAACTTGTTCAGCATCTGTGTTTATCTCAGAACCTGACATACTTGGCTTGTATCCCTTGTTTGATTATAAAATTAAATAATTTAATCCTTCATAACAAGACATATGCTAAAAGTTCATTTTCTTCTTGCTAAGCTGTCATAACAACTTCAGTGGAATTTAGACAAATGAATCATAAGGGAAAAAAACCCTGAAAACTTGTATTCATGAGGTATGAGGTTTCACTGAGAGGAAATGGGACCAAACCCTGTTCATCGTGTGTATTAAGTTTGTTCATCAAGGGCAGGATGCAGTCTTAAAATACCCTATCGCTATGGAATACACATCTCATTTTGGCATGCCAGTCAGTCACATGGTGTAATCCTCATTTCTGAAAAACAGACCCATGTTAAAATCAGCTTTCTCAGTTATTTGGAAAATGCAGCCACAGTACCTCTGAGTGACTACAGGCAATTTAAAGAAGCTGGACATGCCGTTTACCCCTCTCCAGGGAATGACAGTATTCACACTATATATGGGTCCTGTGTCTCACCCCCGTGCGCTAACATAGCACCACAGACTGATGTGACTGAGGGGAGAATCACCTTCCTGCACGCTAACATAAACCCTTAGATATAGGATCCTATACACTTATTTAAAAGGGAGCTGCCCTGTCTGATAATGATGAACTAGAACCAAGCAACCTAACAAGAATGGCTGAGTGGCACCTGAGTGCACGGGTGGGCTGATGGAGCTTTCTGCTGATGGCAAGAAGAGTGGGGAGAGCACCTGACTATGAGAAGACTGTTTTATATCTTTTCTTTACGTAGAAGGTTTCACCTATGGTCGACAGAAGTGCGAACTGTGTTCAAGAAACATACGGACAAGTTTTGAACTGGGAGAAAGGGGAGAATGTCATTTGCAGTGGTCAAATTGTCATGGTATCTGGAGTGTTTAGCTCTACATCTACAAAGATGTAGAGAATAAGAACAGATGAGTCTAAGACTCATCTCACCTACCCCTTATTTACAGCAAAATAACGTCAATGGTATTCTTTCTGATTTACACCAGCTTTACAGAGACCAACCCCCAGACTCGGAATGTCACCTCAAATCCCAATGTCATGATTCCCAGGAACTCTAACAAAACATGGTGTATCCTGATTGTTAAAGTTGAGGGGCAGTCTAAAAAAATGTATAAACACATTAACCAAATCAGACATTAGCGGGAAAACTACTTCTCATGAAATAATTAGAGCCCTGTGGAAAAAAAACAACATGCTTCATATTTTCCACCCAATCTCTATGCAGTTTGGAGCACCTCACATCCGAAGAAATTTGTGCTCTGATCACCCAGCCTTGCGTGGATGTCATGCCCTCTAACACATGCAAACACCTTATCAAGTTATCACAGCATATCCTTTCAAGGACTCTGAAAGCAGCTGCCACCCACGACGGCTCTCGCTGCCTGTGGCATTCCAGGGGCTCGCACCTCACTTAATACAGTAACAAAGACAACTTGGCTGCCACGCAGCCTGCAGTGTGCTATTACAGCTGTGAAACAGCTAACTTTGGCAGCCATATATCATTAAGGCTTTGTTTCAAAACCTCTCAGAATAGCTTTTCGCCACGAAGCCACCAGTGCTGTGCCCGTAAACTGGCACACGTGAGCAGACTCTGGTGTATGGCTGAAAGCGGTGGACTGGGCTTTGGAGCTGATCAAAGTCAGATGGAAACCAAACCACCACCACCATGTGGATACCCTGATAACAGTCATTTAACAGTAGCTCCTCCCTGGATGGCAAAGTTTTTCAGCCCTGAATCAATAAATGTGTTTCAGCTCTTGCCATTTTAAGATCTAAATAAGCAACTGGAGAAACCCAGGCTAGATGCTGAGAGTCACTAGGCTCAAGGTGAACAGTTCTGAAATGGGACAGAAGTAACACATGTTGAAACATAGGTCTATTTTCACAGAGCAGGGCTCTGCTGGTTATTGCCTTCAGGATATTAACCCCCCCCCCAAAAAAAAAAAAAAGGACTCCTTTTGTAGCTGGGAGGTAGGTAGTCATTAGAGAGAAAATGGGTCAGATATTACAAACCAGCACCAACAGCTAAAATTCCACCTGCACTGAGTGTGCTGAAGAGTCCTAATGCTCAGAGTATGGGCACGTCCTTGCAGGCCAGGCTAGTATTTTCAATGAGGGCTTGTTGAGCAGCGATGGCAAAACCAAGTGGTGAGGGCGTCCTCTCTCTCTCCTTGCAGAAGCAGTGCTATGGTCGAGGAGTGAGCCTGCAAGAGAGCTTTTCCTCAGGACTTCTCCCTCCAAACAGGGGAGTCACAGCCAGCAGAGGATCCCACATGTCTGAGCAGCTGTCAGGCTGCAAATACAGGAAGGAGCCGAATAAGCTGTGATTGTTAGGAAAAATTCCACTGACTAACTTTTACAATCGTCTTAGCAATCTAGAGCTCTACTGCATCTTTAAGACATGACCTGGGCCAGAGAGGGCACAGCGAACGCGTGTGTGGTTATTTTTGTATGTGTATATGTGTGTGTGCGTGCATGAGACCAGACCCCTTAGGACAGTAACACTGAGCCATGCCACAGTTAGGCTGGGCAGGATACGCTCAAGTGGCAGCCCACCATTTCCCTGACCTGGCCCTGCTCTGGTTGCAGTGCAAGGTGATGGCTGAGGCAGTGCTCCCACCTTTCCCACCCTCTCCTGACTGTGACTCGCTCCTTTGCAAGCAGGAGAAAGCTCTCTTTCTCTTCTGATCTTTTCTATATACCTGTACACAAGGACACATACTTACATGCACACGTGAGTGCATGCAGCTTTTCATAATCCAGTCTAGACACTTTTAGCGATAAAAATCAGCATTGACCAAAACCAAAATGACTATCTTGTACTGGAGAATCCCTATAATTGCTGTTTTCCTTGACTCAGAAGATGATCTTTCCTCTACAGGCTTCAGGAAGAGTTGACTTCCTTTCCTGCTTTTAGCTTAATATTCTTTTACATTCACATTTCATATTCCCTGACACTGCGTGTAGAAAGCACTAAAACAGTAGATGTTTCATGTGTACTCTTTCAGCATATCTCTTCATAAACAAACTTGTATGAAATACAGATGAGTGCTTATTTTATAAGATGAACTTATAAAATACAACACAGATATTTTAGGAAATGCCAGAAAACAGTTTTCTTTCATGGTCTTAATTTGATCCTATTTTCTTTAGTCTTCAATGATCAATGATGATACTTCTGCTACTTTTCACAGGATTGTTTTCCTGCTAATCAACTAGCTGCCACTGCAGTTTAGGTTGGCACTACAAAAGGGACTTGGAAGCTCAGAGGGGATTAAGATTGGAAGAGAAGACTGAATTTGGGTCCCATCTCCTAATGTCTGTTGTCTGCCATCTCTATTTCGGCATCGCTGAGTTTTCTGGTAACCAGTTGTCCTCTTGAAAAATCAAGAGGAGAAGCGGCATCCCTGGCAGATTACAGTGAACCTGGCAGCTGGCATCTGAAGCTGGTCAAAGCCCGGCAGAGACACCACGCTGCCTGAGCGCGCTGTCTAGGCACAGAGCGGAGGGCAGGAACGTGAAGCTGGAGGAGGTGTGGAGGTGGCACTGCCACTTTCAGCTTCAGCCTGCTCTAAAGCTGGCTTGCAGTGATAGCGGGAACATGCGTGAGAATAATTACAGGAGTGGACGTCTGGCAGTCCTGCACCCAGGCTCTGCCTTGAATCAGGCACCAGAAGTGAGGGATGCACAGCTAGAAACTACTTATACAAGGGTCAGAATAAGCAACTTGCCTGCCTGGATTTTGTGGCCAGAAAGGAGTCCTATTGCTAAACAAAACATTTGGGCACATCAGGCTGAAGACCACTTACTGCTGCTCCCTGACACATTTATTTTTATTGCAATAAATGGAGCAGGTTACTTGACACAGGGAGTCAAAGTTGTTTTGAGAGCCCTGTGCATCTTGTATATCAACTGAGTCAGAGGAACATCAAAGAGTCCATCAGTACCCCTGCTGCCTTCACAAATACCACCACAAAAATGCCAACACCTCTTCCTGATTCTGCATGTCAAAGTAGATAAAGCAGATTTTAAAACCATTTGACTGTGGTATGAAAATACAAACACATGCAAGTATAGGAAGCAACAAACAAATGTTATAAATATTAAAGTAATAAAACATTATATCCCTACCACAATAACCTCCTGAAACCTTCATCTCCCAGACAAAACTGCCAGAGTGGTGAAGAAAAGAGATACTGTCCAAGAGGAGACATAGCCTCTTCATCGTTTGTTCCAGAGAGACAAAGCAACATGGGAAACTCTCCTGCCTGCCAAGGCCCCTGGGCCAGAGTCACAGCAAGTCTGAGTTTGGGATGCCCTCTGGAAGTTGGTGAAATTCAGCAGCTTTACATGTCAAGGATTTCACCCATTGACAGCACTGGAGTTGCTTTAGATTTGAGTGTTGGACAGCTGGGAGTTGTGAGCAAAACAGAGATGTCTCCAAAGGTATACGTATTTTCATTAGGTTCCTGGTGATTTAGGAATTCATCTGTGCGCTTCCCCTTTGGGGACAGAGCAAGTGCAAAACAGTGAAATCAGCAAATTAACTGTTAGGAGGGAGGAGGTCTCTGGAGGACACCACAGAGATTAATAACCTTCCTCTGTGGTGCTCTTGTCTTGAGACATCTGCACTAACATCTTGCTCCTGCAGTGCACAGTGAAGGCAGAAATAAGGATGGCTGCCAGGCAGTAACGGACCTATACTCTGAGCAATCTGCATGTTTGTTTTACCATTCAGCAGACCCTGAGAGCAGGGCTAGCCGGCAGAGGAGAAAATGGTGGCATCATCGTGTGTGCCTAAATATTAACCTGTTGATCTCATTCCCTGCACAATATTGCCACACAGTCTGATACGTGCTGCTGAGTCCAAATCCAAATAAAAATTCCCTCTGGATGGCCAGCTTCAGAAAAAGACATCATTTTTGTAAGTTTTGGTCAGTGGATTTTTTGGTCCAAATTAGTTTATCCAAAATAACTGGTATCTGAAATAGTTCACAATTAAAAGAGAAATTTTTGTTCCCCAAACTATCCTGAAAACATCCAACTCTACTCTTCTTCAACAAGATATTATTACTCATTTGTATCTGATGCTGCATAGGTACGCAGGCTCTCCTTCTGTAGAGAAGGCGACACCTTCTCCACATGATTAATTTAGTTCCTCCCACTGGTAAAACATTTTAAAAATATTAAAGCATTGTTACAGTGAAGTTTTACTCGCCAGTTGTGCTTCTGAAAGCCTTATGGCTATGTCAGGGGTGGACACAGGCAACCGCTCCATGGTGACAGACCCAAGGCAGGCACCCCCAGTCTGGACCTGTGATTCAGTACTGCCCACTTCCTTGGGCCTCTACTCCCAAAGAAAGACTGGAGGAGGTGGCAAATGAGCCCATACCAAGGCTCCTCAAGGAAGGAGGAAGGTCCGCAAAAAATGTGACCCCATCTATTACAAGAAACCCTGCAGCTGACATTGTAACTGCTAAGTTAGCTTAAGCAATCAGGTAATATTACATGGATAATTGTATCTTTTCTCTGATTATGGACTTCTGCTGCCTTTATATTTACTGTGTTGGTTGTGGTTGAAGTGTTGGTTTCACTTTTGCTTAGCTCTTTGATTTCACTTTTTTATTTATCCCCTTCCCTTGATGCTGTACTGGCTGGGATACGTACACAGTAACTAAAAATTTACCTGCTTCATCCAAGGAGGGACATTCCTACATTTTTAGGTTTGGTTAATGCTGCATATTATCAAATCTTAATTATAGGCCAAATATGACCTCAAAATTAGAAAGACAAAAGCCCAGCTAGAACTCAATCTGAACATGGTCGTAAAAGATTAAAAAAATGCTTTTACAAATATATTAACAACAAAAAGAGAGGCAAGAACAATCTCCATCCCTTACTGGATATGGTGGGGAACATTGTCACCAAGGATGAGGACAAGGCTGAGGTACTTAATGCCTTCTTTGTCTCAGTCTTTAATATCCAGACCAGGTATCTACAGGGTATTCAGCCCCCTGAGCTGGAAGACAGGGATGGAGAGCACAATAAACTCCCCATAATCCAGGAGGAAGCAGTTAAGGACCTGCTATCCAACCTGGACACCCACAAGTTTATGGGGCCTGATGGGATCCACCCAACAGTACTGAGAGAGATAGTGAAGGAGCATGCCAAGCCACTCTCCATCAATTATCAGCAGTCCTGGTTAACAGGGGAGGTCCCAGACAACTGGAGGCTTGCCAGTGTGACACCCATCTACAAGAAAGGCTGGAAGGAGGATCTGGGGAACTACAGGCCTGTCAGCCTGACCTCGGTACCGGGGAGGATTATGGAGTGGTTCATCTTGAGGGTGCT